>NC_133772.1:69330358-69356657 GCF_003597395.2 Chelonoidis abingdonii
GCTCGGGCCAGGGGAGCGGGGGGCCGCGGGACTTGCGGCGCTCGGGCAAACAAGAGAAACACTCAAGCTGGAATCCTTTCCATTTAAAAGAGGGCTGCCAACTGGGCTTTCTGATGGAGAGACCCTCAGTTTTGTAATTAACTCCTCCTTCTTTGACCTGAAATAACCCCAATCTGTTGACTTTAAGGGCATACTGTAAAATGCTCCTCTTATTCCAGGCTTCTGAGGGGATAGGGCCAAGCTAAGGGCTGGTGTTTATGAGTGGGATGGAGTATTTGGGGGCGGGAGAGTGAAGGAAGGGCTGATCTTTTATTTTATTTTCAACTTGTTATTTTTTGGTTTGCATTTATATTTGTTAGTACAATGATTACTGTGTTTTTAACAAATGGCACCTACATAAAGTGTATCTACCCAGTGCTGTATGTATAAATGGGAATAAATAAAATCAAAGAAGATGTTTTTTAACTTATTAATTGACCAGACTATGAACATTCCATGTACAGTTTCTTACCTTCAGCAGCTGGTCCTTGCCATCCAGTTCTTTCTGCAGCATGACTATGACCTGTGTCCTACCCAGCATGACTTCCTCCTTTTCATGTAACTTCTGTTTCAACGCCTTTAGTAACTAGCCAAGGAAATAAAGGAATTACATTTTACAGAAAAAAATAAAAATAAAAAGAGGCATTTCTTCCATCTTCCAAAAATATCACCTGAGCTGTACCTCACAGAAGTGCATTACTTTCCTTGCCTATCTTCCTGCAGAGCTGTCCAAATCAAAGCAAGTCAGTGAGTTCCCATTGCCAACATACCTGTTCTAGATCAGCACTGGCATCAGATTTAGCAATTAATTTAAAAAGCTCTTGCTCATGTTTTTGGGCTTGTCCAATCAGTTCCGTTTCCTTTTCCTGGATAATATTCTGAAACATGCGTATCTGAAACAAATTATAAAAACTAAGTTTGAAACAACCTCTAAAGCACACATACATGCATGACAGCATCATTTAAAAAAATGCAACCAATTAAATGTACTAGTATTGACCATTCCAAGAACCAGATTCCATTCTCAGTTACGCCAGTGTAAATCTAAAGTAATGCCAATGAAGGCAATGGAGTTTGAGTAAGTACAACTTTAGTAAGGGTAGAATTTTGCCCCTAAGGAATATCATAGTGTAGTGAATGACCATTTCATTATATTTGTAAGTATCTACTTCTGATTGGCCTCGCACACCTCGACCCTCCTGCCTTGGTTGTTTCCCTAATGATTCTTTAACCTTTCATCTCTATATGCACATGCCTGACCTCTAGCCACTTCTATCCTGGCTCTCCCAACTCTTCCCAAAATTGAAGCCATATAGGACAGCTACCTCCCCCTTAGCTACTTGTTTTACATTTCCAAGTTTGTCTTTCCTGGTCACCTCACAAGTTTTGTCACGACCAGATATAAAACCACAGCGGCCTGACCATTAATGAATATTAAAAAAAACATTTTCTTTTTTAAGATGAACAGTCATGTTACCTCCAGTGTTTCAGCTAGATTTTTATTTGAATGATTATATTCTGCATCTTCAAAATAGCCTCTGTAATTTCACCTGGATATATTATTCTTTATTTCCTGTCCCAAAATTATTAGCAGTACTGCAGGCCACTAAACAGCTGCAGTGACCTCTGTGATGAAAATCAGCATTTCTGATGTGGGTAAAGTAATATCTAAATATAGTCTGTAAAGCACTTTGGGAGTACTGGGATAGAAAGTACTTCATCAATATAAGGGCTTAATCTTGGAGGTGCTCAGCAAACGCATCTCCCACTGAAATCAACGAGCTGATCTCAGTGGGAGTTGAAGGTATTCAGCATCATACAGGAATGGACACAACTGTTACTACTACTAGTAAACTGATTTGCTCTTTCACGTCCACATCTTTGGGCACGAGAATCTTGAAGTGCCTTATTCTCCTCTTGGTTAATCAGTTCCAAGTTCTTTTATAACTCTATACAGCTCCTTTAGCAGCTGAACAAGAAAGCTGCTTTGATCAAATGAAGCAGGAAAAAACAGCACTAGTTTTATTTAATTGTGCTCAGAAGTGTGCCAAAGTACTTCACAGAACAACAAAAGGGGAGTCCTTGCCCTGAATAGCTAATTTTAGACATGCTGTTAGGCTAGGGTCTAAACAACTAGGAGAAGGGATGACAGAGGACAAGGGTTACTGTAAGAGGACGACACTATTAGGCATGGTATGTACTTATTTTGGTGGTGAATTTTGGGAGGAAGGGTGGGCAAAGAGGGATAAGTAGCTTTTCTATTTTAGCTCAATTCAACTCATATCACCCAGTTACCCATTAGATTTCCTCTTCCCACCATGTTTAAATACCCATTCATTTCAATGACATAAGACACCCACAGTACACTAAAAACTGTTTCCTAATTCACTATTACATAAGCTCTAATTACCATCTAGATCACTGTTGAAGGAATCTTCAAAAAAAATCAAGAACTGCAGATGTAAATGAATTGTTGAGATATAGTGATAACTGGTACATCCACTGTATCAACTCTGGACACCAAAGAATTTACCACTTGTTCACCTACATTTTCTATATACATGGCTTCTCTTTCCTGGAAGTGATCTCTCTCTTTGCTCTGAAGGTTTTTAAGACTCTCAATCTGTTCCTGGAGCAGGCTACATCTTTCTTCACTATCTCCAACCTTCTTGGTAAGGTTTTGAACTAGAATCTGCATGCTCTGCAGTGAAGACTCTTTCACGGACAGCTGATTCTTTGGAGTGCAAGATATAAGACAATTAGAGAAATATAACCTGGGCTAAAAAAAAATGACAGCATCGTGAATTCATTAGGCTCTACACAGCTAAAGCTAGCTTAGAGTTAGTTTTCAACTTTTGTTTTAAGTTGTCAGTAAAATTTGCCAGCTCATTACAGAATATTACTAAGAATTATTTCAAGATATTTTTGCAAGTTGGACTGGAAAAAAGTTAGGCACAAATAAAAATTCATCAGCTTAAAATTGAACTCATCAGTATAGGACTTTTCTTCATATAAGCAATGGTGCAAGACACAGGGGTATGCTCCTTAGCACACTGGAGCTGGATCCTTTGATTCTCACATCACGGGGGGCGGCACCATGGGGAACTCATATGTCTGTGCAGATTTGCCACTTGAGCTGCCATTAACATAAACATATACTAATGGTATACCTTTAATTCTTCACTAAGGGCAAGTGTTCCTTTGGCAACGTTGCTTGAGTCACAGGCTAGCTGCAAATCAATGATGTAGGCTTCTTTTTCAGCTAGTTTCTTTTCCTTCTCTGCAAGCATGGCATCCATTTCGGCCCCTCGTTGATGCTGGGCCTCCAATTCAGCAATCTGGGAATGAAAAGATGCTTATACTTGTAACTTACGTTTTTATCACCCACCCTCTTCCAGGTTACTGAGACCAGGAAAGTCAAGTTTCTGACATGATCAAATTTTGACTGCACTGGTATAAATATTGAGCCTGGTACTGGCCCTATAATCCAGACAATTTCTGCACAATCAGCATTCCTGCAGTTTTCCATCGCCAACAGAAATGTTCACAGATGAGGCCTCTATACAGCACAGCACAGCTACAGCCTGAGGAATGCCATCACTTGTTTACATTTACTCCTGTTGTTGCCAAAAAAATAATAGGCCACAAAGAAAACGTAAGTCAGGCAGCATTTTCAGCCAAAATCAGAGAGTTGGCAAGCTACCATTCCCTATTCACAGTGTTCCCAATTTCAACTATTTGTAAATCACAGCTAAAACAAATTTAAGGCCTTACTCCTCACCAATAAAATGAATGGCAAAACATCCATTTCCTTCAGTGGGGCAGGATCTGGCATTTAGCCTCTACTGATATCTCTACAGACTATTTTCACAATACAGCTGTTTAGTCTTTAAAAGTAATTCTACACTGAGTAGATGAAAAACCCTTGTTAACATCAAATAAAATCTTACCTTTTTTTGTAGTTCTTCATTTTTGTGTGTGTTCTGGAATTCTAGTTCTTCAACCCTCCTTCTAAGTACTAATAATTTTCCACGGTTGGCTGCTGCATTTTCCTGGTCACCATCTCTAGATACCTATATGTAAATAGGGAGATTTTAGCCTTAAAAGGCAAAATAAAAGATTCCCATAACTCCACTAATTCGGACAATACTGGAAGGCAAATTGTCGTCCTACTTATGAAATACTACTGCATATTCAGAGTTCCTCTCAGGACCCCAGTATTTTAAATGTCCCAACAAGATACTAAACAAAGAAACCACAGTATTTATGTCAAGTCTGTGCTAAAGCTCCAAAGTTTAAGTATATATGCTGGATGGACATGCATTAGCCTTTTTAAAAAAGTCCCCACATTTCTCTTGGCAAGCACAACCCACACAGCAACAAAAGAATAGAAAAGAAAGGGCTGTAGAGAGAAGGAGAAAAGGGTTATTAAGTCTATATCAAACTATCCTGAAGAGAAACATTACTACATGGAATTCTCTTTAAAAAAATATACTAGGTAACTAATTTGTAGAAATTATTTACAATTTACAATCACAAACCATGCATCTACAAATCTGACAACCTAATTATATGCTTTCCAAGCAAGAACCAGTGATCTTTATCACAGATCACAACTGTATTAGTAGGTTAACTGTTAAGTTACATATGCTTTGGAAGACATGCATAAAATCTATTAGCCCTTTAAAGTTATGTCCAATTTCTCTAAAACAAAATAAACCTTTTAAGTCTTAAATACAATTGTTTTACAAACTGCATGTACAACAACTGTGCTAATGTGCCAAACATCATGCTGTTTTAAAGAAAGTGATTTTTTTTAGAACACTTTTAAACCCATTTATGATAAAACTTCAATTACTGAAATGAAAGATTCTTATCTAATTTAATTTGCCATTTGTATATTTTTCACATTTAGCCTTGGATAATAAAAACTGACTAGAACCCTTCACTTTTGCGAGTAGTTATTTTTAGGGCTGTCAATTAGTTACAGTTAACTCACGATTAACTCAAAAAATTAATCACAATTAATTGCACCGTTAAACAATAAAATATCAATTACAATTTATTAAATATTTTGGTAGTTTTTCTGCATTTTCAAATATATTGGTTTCTATTACAACATACAATACAGAGTAGACAGTGCTCACTTTATATTATTATTTTGTATGACAAATATTTGCACTGTAAAAATGATAAAAGAAATAGTATTTTTCAATTCACCTCATATAAGTACTGTAGTGCAATCTCTTTATTGTGAAAATGTAACTTACAATGGTAGATTTTTTTTTTGTTATGTAACTGCACTCAAAAACAAAACAATGTAAAACTTTACAGCAGCAGCTCTCAAACTTCATTGCACCACGACCCCCTTCTGACAACAAAAATTACTACATGACCCCAGGAGGACAAAGACCAAAGCCTGAGCCTGCCTGAGCCCTGCCACCTGGGGTGGGAAGGCCAAAGCCAAAGCTCCAGGCTGGGGGGCCCAAAGCCGAAGCTCCAGACCCCAGCAAGTCTAATGCCAGCCCTGGCAACCCAATTAAAATCCACTCCCTCCTACTTCTTGTTCAGCCAATTGCTAAGACAAACAAGTTAGTTTACACTTATAGGCGATACTGCTGCCTGCTTCTTATTTACAATGTTACCTGAAAGTGAGAACAGGCATTCACATGGCACTTTTGTAGCCAGCGTTGTAACGTATTTTAAGTGCCAGATATGCTAAACCAGGAGTCGGCAACCTACAGCACACGTGCCAAAGGTGGCACGCGAACCGATTTTTAATGGCACGCTGCTGCCAGCCGAGGTCCCGGCCGCCGGCCCTGCTCAGCCCGCTGCCGGCCTGGGTGAAAGAAACCTCAGGCCGGCAGCAGGCTGAGGGGAGCCAGTGGCCGGGACCCCAGGCCGGCAGTTGGCTGAGTGGGGCCAGCAGTCAGGACCCCAGAGCAGCAGCAGGCTGAGCTGTTCAGCCCACTGCAGGTCTGGGGTCCTGGCTGCCGGCCCCACTCAACCCGCTGCTCTCTGACAGGGAGTTCCTCCAGTTCCTCCATATTTTGAATGGAATGTCCATGGAAACACTTCTTAACTTTTGTAAAAAGCTATAAAAAAGTGGATGAATATACAAGATGGATAGAAAACACAAACAAAGCCTTAATTTGACCCAAAGAGTTCATCCATGCAGATCTGATTTCAGGATCATGGCAAACTGAAGTCTAACTTTAAAAATGGAAGGACAAACTCACTCTCTTTTTTTCCTCTGCTTTTTTCTCTTGTCCTTCTGATCCTGATAACTGCTTCTTAAGTTCTTCCAGTTGTGAGGTTAGTGATGTTACCTTAGCTTTGTTCTGCAGCTTTATTTTTGAAAGCTTGGCTTCAGAAGCTTCTTTTTCTTCCTACCAACATCAGAGTATATATATAAAACCATAAATCTAAAACAGTTACCAAGAACTCTTACCTCCACAAGGACATTTTAACTTCATGTCCAGAAGAGAGCAAATATAAGGCAGCCTGATAATATTCCTTTCATTACTGCAAAGTATCTGCACTAGACTACTATGATACTCACAGGTATTGTAACTTAAGGGGTAGTGTCACATTAAAAATTACATATTACAGAAATATTCCTTTCCTTTGTTAGTAATACTACTTAAAGTCCTAACCCGTCAAAAGTAAATAGTGATTTGGAGTGCCTTAATTTTCAGATGCCCCACTACAGACACCTAAAGACCCCTGTTTTTGTAAGACAGGTGACTCAGCTTACACTATCTCAGCTTTTTTCTCATGTCGGACAATGTAACTGGGATGAGGTGCTCCACTTCCTTGATGACAAACTAAATATTACACTGATATTATGAATGCTGGTCACTTGATCATTTGTGCCTCTGGTCAGCTACATTTAGATTCACAACACTGCAGTGGAATGTTTAATTTAAAATAGTTTGGTTTGATTTGTTTTAACAAAAAAATCTTTGTTCAATATTAGGTATTGTAAAAGGCCATATTTTGAAACTTATTTTTAGATTAATATGAAAATGTCCCATTAAAACAGAAGGGTGAAAACATACCTTTCAAAAACTCACTACAAATATAAACTCTAATCGAAGAAGTCAATGGTGAAAACCCCTCAACAGTCTATAAATTCCTTCCATTTACTATGGCCAAAAATCATGGGTGACATGCAGTACCATAAGGAATACAGAAATTATGACTGAAGGAAATTTGGAGGAAAACTTTTTGTATCGAAAGCAGCTTAGTCTGGGATAAGTCTGCATCCTAATTAAATGCCAAACAATATTAGTCTAAAAGGAGGAAAAAGTCCCTGTCCAGCTTTGTACAACCTTAAATTTGTAACTGATAATAGTCCCCCACATTTATCAAGAGTATCTGTTCTTTCTTGGGGACCATTTGTTGCCTATGTAATACTCAAAGCTGGTTACAATTCTGGAAACAGGAGGTAAATTGGTAGGAAGCTGTAATGTATCCCCATGTACCTGCAAACTGTGATCACTACTTCCTTAGTCCCTAATATTAATATAACTAACTCCTAAGCCTGTTTTTAGGAAAACAGCTTATTCACCCAAGAAAACATGACTGCAGTTCATTTTCTTCTGTAGTTGGACAGTCACATTGATGTGTACACACAGTACCTTTAACCGATTATCTCTATTCCGAAGTTCATTATCCTTCTCTCTGATAAGTTCTTTGAGCTGCGTTACCAGCTGTTCAGTATGTGTCAGTTGTTCAGTCAAATCAGCCACCGACATGTTTGCTGCATCTTGCGAGTCATAAGCCTATAGACATTAAGCATATTTTTGAACAGACAAAATGGTGCAGAAAATGCTGCTGTGTACAAATCACAATCAGCTTTTCAGCCAACCCAATCAAATTTAGGCAGAGGGTAGTATTTTTAAAACGTAAACATATTGTCTAGACAGCTTCAGGATAATTTGTCAAATATGAGCCACAGAAGCAGCACTGAAATAAAACCCTGGTAATTGAAATCTCTGTAACAGATTGTTCCCTTAATTGCAAACGAAACTGTACTACAATACGGTGGAGACACTATGCTGTTATAACCTGACATGATAAAGAAACCTATTTGTTTTCCCCCTTCCATTACCCTCTGTATGAGTGGCTGTCTTTACATTCTGAACTCCTTGGAGCAGAGACTGTCCCTTTTTGTCTGCCTGGAAAGCAGCTAGCACATTGTAGGTGCTACCATAAACAATTAAAAAACTCTGATTTCCAGTCAATTACACTGCAAAATTAGAAGCCTCAACTTCTCAACTTAAGTGTGATTACTTGCCAAAAGAAGGCATGACAGCAGAAATCTGGCTGTGGGTGGAACACATGCACCTGTCAGGACAAGTCTCAAGGAGAGTTCTTGAAAATATCCAAGGAATCCACGTCACCCTACCATTTTAAAACAACAAAGCCAGCTTAAAAACTAAGCGGAGAAGAGGCATTTCTCCTCCCTCTCACCACAAAAAATTGTTTTCAAAAAAAGAGTTGGAACAAAATTACAGCACTAGTTACTTTACAAATCCATCTGTGTTGATTTTAGGAACTTTTCTTTTATAGAGAGATAAGAAGCGATACACAGAGATTTTTACCCATTACTAGAAGAGATTAACAGTTTCACTGAATGCTGCCTAATTTTAGATACCTGGCAGTACTTTCAGCAGAAGAGAGAATAACTCTTCCCATTACTACCTATAAGATTCATACCATTAAATATAATAATCTTGAAAATGGCAAAACGCTGCAAGAGTTTGCATTTTAAAGCTAATACTGATGTTTAAACAGTCAGTATGATTTTAACTCTTGAGGTTCTCTGCTAGTGTGACCGCAACTAATGATCTGTACAGCCAAGTGCTAGCCTGCAAAAAGGGATTGATTTAATGTTTACATGGCTTCTGCTGATCTTTTCTTAAGTCAAGATAAACACGCTGAAGGTGAGCAGTGTAGTTATGGCTAGACTCTGAGGACTGAAGTTAATCAGACTGGGAGCATGAAGCCACCATGACCTTTAGTGACTATCTTAGAAGAACAGGTTAAGCAGGTTAAACCACCGCCCCTGCAAAAAAGCAGATACTTATTACCGCATCTTGAATGCGAATTTTGAAAATTTACAAGTTTTTTAAAAAGTCAACACTTACAAGGTTGGGGGGGGCTGTTTGTTGTTGTTTTTTTTAAAATACTTACTGCTGCTTTAGGGGATGAATCATCTCCAGTGCCCCATTTCCACATAGTTTCAAGATGGCTGTGAAAAGGAATAAGGAAATATCATTATATTGCTATGAATATTAGTACCACTTAGAAAACTAAATACATAACAGGCTTGTTTTCTGCTATTTTTTTCTCCAGGCCTTTCAGTTCAAGATAATTCAAGCTAATTTAACATTGTTTTTAAAAAACAACAAAAAACAGGATCTCATTGCATTTGCTGAAACCTGATAGAACTTTGAAACCCGAGTGTCACATCATGAGTTGCTACTGATTATTAAGAAAGTGCTGTTTAATTCTTTTCTACATTATGTTACTTCTGCAGACAGGGAAGCCGTAAAGTACCAACATTATTGTTCCAAATATTTTCAGAAATTAAATTGAAAAAGGCAATCTTAAAAATGCAAGTGCCTTAAAGTGCTTTTTGGCACTCGTGCTACTTCCACCTACATATAAAAGGTACAGACTGTACTCAGGGTACGTCTACACTGCACGATTATTTCGAATTAGCTTAAACCGATATTACAAAACAGATCTAATAAAATCGGTTTAGCGCGTCCACAGTGGGATCCCGAAATGATTTGTTTGCGTCCATGGTCCAAAGCTACCATCGATTTCAGGAGCAGTGCACCGTGGGTAGCTGTTCCTCAGCTATCCCATAGTTCCCACTTCCGTGTTGAGAGCACAGTGCCTGATGGGAACAGAAAACATTGCCCCGGGTGGTGCTGGGTACAGCCTCACCCCTCCTTTGTGAGGCAGCAGACACCCTTTGGCGCCTTTTTCGCGGAGTGCATTGAGCAAACGCCATAGCACAGCAATCTTTCCCTTTTTTTTTCACGCGGTGGGGCGGGAAATAAACTGAGGAGCTGTTCCTGAACCACGCCAGACACGTGTTTGAACCTACAGACATTGGGAGCTCAGCCAAGAATGCAAATAATTTCAGAGACTGCTGTGGACTGTGGATAGCTGGAGTCCTCAGTACCCCCTCCCTCCCTTCATGAGCGTCCATTTGAGTCTCTGGCTTCCCGTTACGCTGTCACGCAGCCTGTGTATCCTGGAGTTTTTATTCAACGCTTTGGCATTTCGTGTTCTGTAACGGAGCTGGATAAACAGATTTGTCTCCCCAAACAGCGATCAGACCTAGTATCTCCGTACGGTCTATGCGGAGCTCTTTTTCGATTTCAGACTGCATCGCCAGCCGTGCTGATCAGAGCTCCACGCTGGGCAAGCAGGAAATGTAATTCAAAAGTTCGCGGGGCTTTTCCTGTTTACCTGCCCGCTGCATCCGATTCAGATTGCTGTCCAGAGCGGTCAGTGCTGCACTCTGGATGCCGCCCGGAGGCCAATAACGTCGATTTCCACCACAGACGAACCTAATCCGAGTTATCACTATCGAATTTAGCGCTACTATTCCTCTCGTTTGGGAGGAGTTCCGAAATCGATTTAAGGAGCCGTTTAACTCGATATTAATGACGACGTCGTGTGAACGGATACAGCATTAAATCGGTATATCGGCCATTAAACCGATTTAAAGTCGCAGTGTAGACCTGGCCTCAGTTTGCTAACATATACCCTGACCTTAGACTCGCTCTGTATCTCCCTCTGCAGTATGATAAATATTATTCTAATTCATATTTCTACAGAATGAACTGACTGCTGTGCACAAAAAATAAAGAAACTGTGACTAAAGCTCCATGTCTGTCATGAAGGTCATAGAAATCACAGATTCTGTGACTTTCTGCGACCTCCATGACTTCTGCAGGGGCCACACAGCTGGCTCCAGGATCAGTTGCTCAGATGGACCCCAGGAACAGCTGCAGCCCCGGTCCCCAACCAGCCGGAACAGCCACGGCCCCAGGCAGTAGTCCCTGGCCAGCCGGAACAGCTGTGGTCCATGGCTGGCCAGCCAGCGCAGCCACTGTCCGCAGCTCCCAGCAGCTGGTGACACTGCCCTCCTCACCCCCACCCCATGATACCTCTTCCCAAGATTGAATCGCAGGTATTTTTAGTATAAGTCATGGACAGGTCATAGGTCATGTTCACAGCCTGTGACCTGTCCATGACTTTTACTAAAAATATCCATGACTAAATCGTAGCCTTAACTATGGCATATCACATCGTACAACAACTGAGCATCTCCCAGTCATATGCATAAGGGCCTAAATCTTGACAAGGGCACTAACTAGGAATTGCAGGTGCTCAGCACCTCTCTGGTTCAGACCCAAACACAAGCTTTCAAAGAGCCTGACAACTAAATTATAAGTAATTTTTAAATTTAGTAGCCAACTTGATACCACGCAGCTTTGGGGCTCCTCTATTTCAAACATTTCAAGGCCCTTGAAGTGTTTTTCCCCTTGATACAAGGATTACTCATACTAATGGCTCTGCCACATACTTTAAGAACAGGCCTTCCTGAATTTAATCACATCCTTCTAAAGCAAGTTTCCTATTAGATCCATTTTGACAGCATGTACATGAAAGCTAATCCCACAGTACAGGCAGCTCAAATGTAAACTTATATGTACTGCAGCACTAAGAACGTCTGATGCGTCTGACAGAATTTAGTTAACTTTTCAAGAGAGGCCTGTTCTATAATTTATATTTGGTTTGATGGCTTGCATTAAGAATACTACCACACATCTTGCTGTACTTCTGACTTTGGCCAGTCTTCAAGCTGCAACAACAAATGAGAAGCCAAACTGTATCTGTTCAGTCACCAGTCCCCACAAGCAACACTTTTCAATGGAATGTATTTTGCCTTTTCAAATCTGCATGCACAGGTTTCAATAAAATCACAGCAGAGCAGCTGCGCCTCTGAATTCAGCTGATCAATTTATTAAAAATGCTGGCACACACTTTATCTGAAAGGAAATGAAGAATGAGAGCACAGATTGTTATTAAAGCTGAGCATTTACCACTGAAGAGCTAGAAGCAGGAATCATAGAGTGTTACGCAGGAATCATAACAGTCTCTTCTGGCTTTAAAAACCTATGAATCACAGAGGGACGGGGATGTGGATATCATCACCTTTTTTTTTTAAACTCTCCTCCCTGCATCCCACTTAAGTTACAAGACCCAATTTTGCCCTCAGTAGCACCTATGCATTCCCAGTAACATGAAAGGGTAGAATGAGAACAGAATTTGGCTCAGTGTAGCTTAGGGCTGTGTGTAAATTTTTTTTTACTTGTAAATGCTTTAGAACCCAACAAGCAATAGCTGATGCAACAAGTTTAGTTCACTATATACAACATCCCCTTGGATACCCTGACCAATAGTTTTGACATGTTATTTACACTATGGATGTTAATTAAGGGTCCTTCAGGAAGGACAAGTGTACCAAAACAAGTTGAGCAGCACAGCTGCATTGGACTCTCTTTACCTATCCAGTCCAACTTGGAGATACTGATTGGGGTTGTTTTTCTTAAATCAGCCAGAAGAAATGTTTTTTAGGAGCATAAGCATCAAGTTTATAAGAACTGAACCCTTTGGAATCAAATCCTGGCACACACAATTCAATTCTTTTTCCTTCCAAAGTAGTTAAATGGAGCTCCACTTAGTTTACCATGTGTGCATTTTTCAGATATGACCTTAACTAGCTAACGCTTCTTGCGATGCAGGATATTAATTATCCATAGGCCCCAATGTTCTGAGTGACCATTCCTGAAGTTATAAAAGTTCTCATTTTCTCTGTCTTTCCATATCAATTCCAAACTCCTCACGCTCATTTTCAAATCTCCGCACAGCCCCAGTACAGCATCCATCTCAGTCCTTATTGCCTCACCTCATGCACTCTGCTTTGACAACATTGATTTAACTGCACTATGCACCACTTTCCACTATGACAGGAAAACAGCCCACAAAACCTTAACAGATCTTGGGAGAAACTACAGAGGCCCTGTGCCTCCATACAGGTGCTGGGACATCATGTTGGTCTCCACTGAGCCATGGAAGCGGTATGGCTCTGAGTGGTTACTATACCACACCGTGAGAGGGAGGAGCAGAAAGACATGATTGCTAAGCAGGGTCCCACGCCTACAAACACTCACAGGTGCTGAATGCATGTGTATAGTGTCACTCACGTGTTTGTAAATATCACTTACAGATAGAGTTGTATATGCATGAGTAGTCATTAAATTGGCCTCAAGGGGCTGTCAGGGAATTGAGTGCTTCTCTCTGACCCTGTTCCATAAGTACAGAGATGGTAAAGAAAAATGCCATAAAGGTGGCCCTTTCTATCCCAACCATAAATGTGAATGGTAGCTTTCCCCCTTCTCCAGTGAGAGCAAAGAAGCACACGATGTACAATGGTGCAATTTGTAAGTAGGACTCTACTAAGTGTTTTTAATGTAAAAAAATCCTTTATTTTGTACTTGATATGTGTAAATTTAAGGGGAAATGTACATTTTTAATAGTTTATTTGATCATTGCCATAGCATTATCTTGCTTCTATCCTCTCCACATTCAGTGAATCCTAAATCTGATGCTGCCTGCTTTTGCAGTCATTTCTCCACTTTGTGCCTGATGCCAAAAAACCTATGTTAAAAGACAACATTGTGATTGAGAATATAAATGAAGTCAGCAAACTCAAGGTTATGAAACCCACAGCAAAAGGTAACTCAGATATTTGTGTGTAAGGTGCATTCCACATTTCTGAATACCTTCTTATATTTCTTACATTAACATACATGGAGTAATTAATCACATGTATTTGAGTGTGTAGGGCACCAGAAACACAGGACTTTTTCATACATCTGAAGCTCCATCCTTAAATATGCTCAGTTAATGGAAAGCTGTGCTGTATGTATGTTGACAAACAAATGTTATTTGCAAGTCAAGATTTCTCCACAAATGCCAAATGACTTTTGTCCTCACTGAGAATGGTCATGGAAAATCCGAAGCTCGAGAATTTCTGCACACTATATTAAAAACACTACAAAATTGTCTTTAATTTATTAAAACTAATACCTAAATAGGATTTCAGACTGAACAGTTCAACCTAAGGCTAAGAACAAAAGTAAAATATCCTTTAGGTTAACACATTTTTATACCCAGAACACAGGCTTATGAAGAGAAACAGTGATGTTTTAATCTAAAGTTATTTTTGATTGTTTTGCATAACTTTTACTGTTCTGAAAGAAGGGTTATAAGCTAGGTGTGGTAGGCTTACTATTTGTAAGTAGGGGAGATAAGGGGTCCTTTTAACCTACATATGTTCATCGGAATTCAAGCCTACTACAAGCTGCAAGTAGCGCTTAAATTAACACATCTGAAAAATTAGAAAACACTTTGTTCACAGTATGAAGTTTATAGCACTTAGTAGTTAGTTTAATTATTTCTCCTCTACAGTAACTCCACTTTCATCGTCCATACAGGATTTTAACAAAGCAGCAGGGAAGAAAGACCTTTTTCAAAAAATAAGAAAATATAATTGTAAAGCTACAGTGGAATTCAGGTGGGTGTGTAGTGCCTGGAATTCTTTCTTTTTTAAACCCTTGGCAAAGTTCCATGTTGAAGTGTCCCTTTAATTAAAAATAGACACATACTGAGTGGACACCAGAGCATGTGAATAGAAATACATTTTTCTAACTTCTCCCATTTTCACCATGGCTTCCCCTTAAGTTTTCCATGACAAAGACGTAGCCTTAATTATAATTCTGGAAAGTGTGTATGGTAACAAAATCCTCAAACGGACACACTCTACTTTGAACTCTATAATCTGTGAGCCAACTATCTCCACCCCATCTATAAATCCTTCTTCAGATCCATCAGCTTCCACTGGAAAGAACATGGGTTTTGGTGTTTTTTTTGGCTTTCTCCGATTTCTTTTTGCATCACTAACAAATCACACTTGCAAAGACTTGAATTTAGTCCAACTTCTACACTGTCTAAAGCCATTTGGTACAGACCAGGCTCTGAGACGCTTCTCTACCAGGGCAATATATGCAGCTTTATGATTTACTTACGTTCTAATCTAAGAGAAATTCGACTTGCTGTCTCTCTTCCCTCAATATCCCCAATGCTTCCTTTCCCCATGCTACACTGGGCATGCCCTTCTTTGTGAGATGCCCCAGGAATTCAGATGAAATATTCAGGAGATGTGTAATCCATTGCCTGTTCAATCATAACTACACCACGGTCCTGGGAGCCCACTGCAGCTCTAGCCTGAGCCCATAACCCAGGCCAAATGCCATGTTTGGGAGAAGAAGGGGTATTCCCCAGTGGCTGTGCGAACCCAGGGCATACCGACGTAGCTTGTTCCAGGACTGGCCAGTCCCTGCCCTGCCAGGGCGTCACGGAGCAACGCAACAAGAGCGTCCCGAGTTATTATCAGGATCCACGAGACTGGAGGGCACCGCTGAGTGCTGCCGCCGGCCCAACCACTATGTCCTTGGGGGCGGGCAAGCTGCCCGGGCGGACGGGGCCTGGCTGCAGACAATGTGCGCCTGATCTCCGCCCCTCCCCGCAGGCCAGGACAGGACCCGGCTGAGGAGGAGTCACCCCGCCTGCCCCCGCTGCAGCTGAGCCCAGGCCGGTCCGGGACCCCGGTGCCGCTCACCTGCGAGCCGCACGGGGGGAGGAGAGGAGGGGATCCGGGCCCCGCTCACCTGCGAGCCGCACGGGGGGAGGGGATCCGGGCCCCGCTCACCTGCGAGCCGCACGGGGGGAGGAGGAGCTGGGCGGGGCCACGAGGTATCCGGAGGGGGAGCGGGCCCTAGGGGCGGCGGTGCCGGCTGCAGGAGCAGGGGCTCCAGCTCCTCCTCTTCGGCCCGGCCCCGGTGCTGCAGGGACAACAACTCGCCACCATCCCGGCGTCAGCAGCACCACGGCCGCGCATACGTCAGCGCGTCGTCGTCTCCCAGAGCGCAGCCAATGGCGAGACGCCCCCGCTCCCAGTCGCGTCATCGCCCCCTGGAGTGCGTGAGGCGAGGGCAGCTGCCGGGGGTGGAGCCTGCGACTTGTACAGGGCGGGGGGAGCTGTCAAGCGGCGAAGGGAGGGGGGTTCCCACACTTGCGTGGAGAGAGGGGGCTCGGTTGACCAAACAGCGAGTGTGAAAAATCGGGAGGAGTGGGGGGAATTGGCACCGGCATAAGACAAAGCTCCAAATATCGGGACTGTCACTTTAAAATAGGAACATCTGGTCACCGTACTGGGGGCTGGGCCCCCCACACTCCGTTTCCAGGGCATGTCATGGGGCAGGCAGGAGCGGCGCTTGCCCTTGCTGAGCAGATGTTCTTCACAGACCCTAGTCCCAGGTTTGGGAAGACTGTGTCACCTTAAGTGGCTGTTCAAGTTTGTGTCTCAGTTTCCCCATCAGTCAAACAGGGATAACAATCCATTTACAAGATCCTGGAGGCCACGCTCACCAGCGAGGCCTCACCTCGTGGGCCTGTGTATCTGGACCCATCTTTTTATCTATGTAACACCTAAATATACACTATGTGCAATAAGCACAAACCTGATAGGATTCCTGATCTCTTAGCTCAGCCACCCGAACACCTTTTCACAGAAACATAGGCATATAGGCCTGGTGCTGCCTTCATTCTCATTGACTTTAACAGGAGTGGTCAGCACTTCTGAAGAATGGGCCCGGTATATTTTAACTGTAAGCAAAGCAACTGGCTGGATTTGAACCTATGCTTCCAAGGAAATTAGTTTACTGCAGATATGATGCTTAGATCTTTTAAATTAAACCTTCAGGCAAAATTAACAAACAAACAGAAACCTAAAGGAAGGAGCTGTTGCACAATCAATTTGAAAACTTTCCCTCTCAGAAGGGAAAAAGCACATTAAAAAGCAACAACCTGAGGAGAAATGGTCACAAGAGAGGTAAAGATGATTTATGCTAGTTTAGACAGTTTAAGGAAGGCAAAAGCGCCATCTACTGGCATAGAAATGTATCTAATCCTCTTCTGCATGTAAATTTAAAAAGTCTGTTACGTGTACACTACGGGATTATTCCGATTTTACATAAACCGGTTTTGTAAAACAGATTATATAAAGTCGAGTGCACGCGGCCACACTAAGCACATTAATTCGACGGTGTGCATCCATGGTCCAAGGCTAGCGTCGATTTCTGGAGCGTTGCACTGTGAGTAGCTGTTCCGTAGTTATCCCGCCCTGAGTCCAGCCCTTCAGCAGCTTCCTACCTGTCTGGCTCCCCATCTAAGATAAGTCCAGTTTCTCACACCTACCCGCTTTCACATGCTGCCCCGTCCTGTGAGAATTAGGTTCTACTGCGAGTAATGTATGACTCTTAGCCACTTCTTGGATCTGAGAGCAAAACATGCGTGTAGTCGGTTCGTAGTGGTAGCGTGCGACTAATATGCTATCTAGGCAAGCTCTGACACTGTGGAACGAATGCCAATCTCTGTCTCCGGGAGTGGCAACCAGGGCCTCCTTAGCTTACTGCGCTATATTCGGGCCACTACTGCCCTTATTTCACCTGGATGGGCCCGCGGCAGACTTCATTTGTAAGCCTTCGTCACACATACCACCACGCGAGCGCAGTGCTCCTTTAGGCCATATATTGATGTCCAGAAGGCAAAGCAGACGACGTAGGGAAAAGGAGAAAAGTCAATTCCTTAGCATCTTGCAAGGGGGTAACGCAAACAAACTGGACCAGACAACTTTCCTTACTTCGTATCTTGCGCAGAAAAGGCTGACGTCGGCATACCTAGGTAAAGCCTCAGGACACCTCACATACATCGCCGGGTCAACGGTCTAATTTGAGAGTCACACTAATTGTTTTTAATACGAGATATTGGTTATCTGTAAGTGACGTTCTTGGCCATTTGGTGCTAAACATCTGGAGCTGAGTCCTCAACTGAAGACCACTATAAGAACCTATTCCTCGATCTACTCGTACTCTCACTCATCCCAGATGCCTGACAGATAACGGAGAGCTCCCGGCGAAGACTCCCTTTGCCGTCCGGCCTACATATGGACTCAGAGCATGGCAGCTCAATGTACACAAAGAACATTGGTAAATACTAAAGCATTATCACGCACAAGGGGAAGCTCTAAGATTCCGACGACCTCCTTCTACCACTGGCATTAAACTTTATGACGACGACTCTATCAATTCACCTTAGTAAGATGCCTCGTGCTACGACAGATTTTAAATAACAGCCGACAATGCACTTCTACTTGGGACTGGCATCCTGGTTCAATTCCTCCACAAACCACAAATAAACGCAAACGACATTTGGACCGGAACGTGCCCAAGCAGCCTAGATAATGGCCATTTGGACCAAATCCCAGCTTGACTACTTCCTTCTCTTCGACTCGCAACATCCTCCATTGCCATACGCCGTGACTGTTGCAGGTGTTCGCGCCCTCCTTTGTGGATGAGGTTAATAAGGCAATGAGAGGATGTAGAGAAAAGCGAAAGAGCAGATCTAATCTATAAAAGTAAACACACAACGGCCCACTCCTCAATGTCACAGGACCACATTGGACATGATAGGAAAGTAATCGGGAAGAGGACAACACCCATGCCTGTGGAGCTTCATGTGGCTCGCGTAGACACTGTCGAGCAAAAACGCCAGATCCCGGAAGCAAGTTACTCAGTGCTCGGCATTTCCTCTACCACTATTGTTAGTGAGAGCCATATAGCCGTCGCACATAGACACTGTAAATTATAGAGAAGCGATATGAGCTGTGGTGGTTACTATACATCTCGTGTGTGACAGGCTGGAGGGATTCAAAGGCCTACTCACAATCACTTGATATGGACAACGAGGACTCTGTGATATCGTGGAATGGCAGAGATTCAAAAGGTACAGCTCAGAGAATAACCTCTTAGGCATGTCGTTGGGGGTGTCTTGCTCTTCTCCAACAGAGCCCCAATTCTCGGCTACCTTAAGATCTCTCTTACCTTCCTATGCTTCTACCATCTCTTTCTTACTTCCCCACGCAAGTTCAAACGGTATCAAGAGACGTAAACTCATTTTTTATATGTTTGTATTTCGATAGCGATGAAGAGAGCATGGGAAGAGGTAAGTCTTGTGGAAATTTGGTCACATAGGCTTTTCCAAAGACAATGGAGGGAATACCAAGCATTACTCTGTACTAGTCTTTGCAAAAAAGTGTTGTGTCTTTAAGCTACGACCCTGTATAGGGCCTGATATTTGTGGATTCTGCTGGAAAAGTTCTTTGAACCTTAATCATGCATACTAGGGGAAACTATCCCTTATTTTTAAGTTTTCATTGTTCTCCATCTCATATATTATAAACTACGTATTTTAAACTTGTTTTTTTGTTCACACTCTATGTCTCAATGGTCTAATGGGTCATAGTCCGATGGACATAGAAGCGCATCAGAAGAAATTATAACTTTTGAGCGTCTTCACACTCCTCCTAACGTTATTCAGGTGACAACTTTGGGACATTGTAGGTAAGGGTCCTTAGGTGCGCAAGGATGCGTATTGGAACAGGAAATATCACACTTCACGTTAATGGTGTCCTGAAAAGGTATCATGACCACTAATTTCTATGTCACACCGGGACGCCGCTGGACCAAAATACAATAGGCAGGAGGTGAAAGACTCGACAACTCAAAAGCACCGCAAAGCAGTATAGGTTGCAATCACTCCGGGTGATTATTAGACCAGGCATCTGATCTGTGGTCCAAGGGGGACCCAGAGGGTTCTATGCAAGTAACGACGCAGACTTAGAGCTCTAAGTACATATCAGTTACGCGAGGACTAGTGTCACTGTCTTCTACGCTGGTTAGCAGGCACAAGAAGCTCAACACAAATCCCACCTGCCCCAAGAATGATACATTTGCATAAAATATTGATTCTCAGAGAAGTTATCTATCAATCACCGGGAATGTAGGATTGTACATTGGGAATCATCGATTATGATTTAATATCACGATCTTATTTTCTGGAACTCTAAGGATGTGATCCTAGAGATCACGCACCATTGACAACTAGATGTGCCCTATTGAGACAATATTGAATGTCATAAGTGGCAGCGCAACTAAATCTTGCGTGCCATCGACTGACATTATGGCGACACGCGTCTTAAAACATCACTAAGGGTTTGCGCGCTGAGTCTTACCACTAACAGCATGGCAGCTGAATAGTCTCTTCCTTCCTTCGACTCCACTCACCAATGAACAAGAGTTGACGCTTATGGATGGTATCCGCTTCCTATCCCGCCTTGAGCTGCGAACGAGGCTGGCCTTATCCATTTGGGAAGCATCAGGAGTCACGGAGAGGACCTCATACTGTCTTTCGATTCACACGTGTGTCCTAAGGGTACCTATCGTACTGGCACATCGCAAATGCAGTAACTCCATTCCCATAGTACCAAGAGGTAACCCTGGCTTCTGGCTCCTCCCAACCTGGAAGGACTCGTACATGAGCACCACCGAATGGTGTCTTTGGTCTATTGACTCTGAACAACATTTTAAGTTCCCACGCACACATTACTGGTTTCACAACGTCCAATGATATTATCTTGGTTGCCTCTCGGCACACGGGCACAGGGAGCAGTTTGGTGGACTACTGGCTCTTTTACTTGCCACTTTCTGGGCAGACTGGACTCGTATAGTTTGAAAGCATGATAGCCAGCCAGCAGTCAGTTTTAGAGCTCTGTTTTTATGAGCTGACCGGGTACAATGACCAAGCAAGACAGTCACAGGAAACGCCGAGACGCTTTTTTGTTATTGTCTCCTCGCTGGTTTCCCTTTCACTGGGATGAGTGGGGCGGTGTTTCACTGCAGGTAATCTGGCTGGTATACATAGACCACCGTATTGGAATTGCACCGAGCCCACCCCAGACAAATTGTGGACGCATACGACTGGTGGCATGCCTGGGACTGGTGATGCTCCCGCAGACATGCTGCTTCGCTGCCGCCAAGAAAGGCAAGAAATGCCTTTTGTACCGGCTAGAGCCCCTGGGTACGTATAGCTGGCACTCTCTCATAACCCCTCCTCACCGCGACTATTGTTACGAGTAGATATTATATTATTACAGTATATACCTGCGACTTACGTACTTGCGGCAGTATTGCTATGCTAATGAATGGGGCCAGGCACTGGGTGGCTGGGTGGATCTCTGTAGTCATTAGCCTGAGATATTTCAAATCTTTGGCAATTTCGCTCTGTAACGGAGGTCTGATAGAGACAGATTTGTCCCCCATACAGCGATCAGATCCAGTATCTCCCGTATGGTTTCATGCTGGAGCTCTTTTGGATTGGGACTGCATCGCACCGTGCTGATCAGAGCTCCACGCTGGCAAACAGGAAATGAAATCTAAAGTTTGCGGGGCTTTCCTGTCTACCTGGCACTGCATCCGAGTTCTGATTGCTGTCCATGGAGCACTGGGGATACCGCCCAGAGGCAAACCGTCGTTTGCGGCCACACTAACCCTAATCCGATATGGTAATACCGATTTTAGCGCTACTCCTTTGTGGGAAGGAATAAAGAACTCGATTAAAAGAGCCCTTTATATCGATATAAAGGGCCTCGTTGTGTGGACGGGTACAGCATTAAATCGGTTTAAAGCTGCTAAAATCGGTTTAAACGCGTAGTGTAGACCAGGCCTCAGATAGCAAAACTCTTCCTTACTTCTAAAATACTTGCTGAATATCCTATAGAGTGGGTACCTCTTATAGTGAAGCAGTTTTCTTTACTGTATACACAATTTCCCATTAACCTGAAGTGCAATTTGTACAATGCAATCCATACAAACAATTTGGGACTTTCATTCCACTTTACTACAAAATCAAAAGAAGTGTAGGGCTGACAGAGACTTCAAGAGGTTATCTAATCCAACCCCCTTTAATAAGACAGGACCAAGTATACCAAGACCATCCCTGACACGTGTTTGTCTAGCCTATTCTTAAAAGCCTCCAATGACGAGGATTCCACAACCTTCCTTGGTAACCTGGTCCAATACTAAATATTCTTATAGTTATAGATTTTTTCCTAGTATCTAACTTAAATCTTCCCTGCTGCAGATTTAAGCTTATTACTTCTTGTCCTACCTCCAGTAGAAGGGAGAACAATTGATCACACTCCTCTTTATAACAGCCCTTAACATATTTGAAGACTTTAATCAGGTCTCCCCTCAGTTTTCTTTTCTCAGAACTAAATTTACTCAGTTTTTTTAACCTTTTCTTTTATCAAGTTTTCTAAACCTTTTGTCATTTTTGCTGCTCTCTTCTGACTCTCCAGTTTGTCCACAGCTTTCCTAAAGTGTGGTGCCCAAAACTGAATACAGTATTTCTGCTCAGGCCTCACCAGTGCTGAATAGAGTGAGACAATTACCCCTTTTATTTTACAAAGGGCTGTCTTGTTAATATACCCTAATCTGCCTTTTTCTCAACTGCATCACATTGACTCATATATTCAATTTGTGATCCACTAGAACTCCCAGATCGTTTTCAGCAGTACAAACACCTAGCCATTATTCCCCATTTTGTAGTTGTTGTGCTTTAGATTTTTCCTTCCTAATTGTAGGATTTTGCAATTGCTGTTATTGAATTTCAGCTTGTTGATTTCAGACCAATTCTCCAATTTATCATGGTCATTTTGAATTCTAATCCTTCCTCCAAAGTGCTTGCAATCCTTCCCAGTTTGATGTCATCCACAAATATTATAAGCATACTCTCCACTCCATTATCTGAGTTATTAATGAAAATATTAAATAGTATCAGACCCAGGAAAGACCCCCTGAAGAATCCCACTAGATACAGTGAATCATTGATAACTATGCTTTGAGTACAGTCTTTCAAACAGTTATTACCACCTTATAATAATTTCATATAGACCATATTTCCATAGATTGTTTACGAGAATTCATGTGAGACAGTGTCAAAAGTTTTACTAAAATCAAGATAAATCATATTTATTTGCTTCCCCTTATCCATTAGACCAATAACTCTGTCAAAGAGTGAAATTAAATTGGTTTGGCATTATT
This sequence comes from Chelonoidis abingdonii, assembly GCF_003597395.2. NCBI lineage: Eukaryota > Metazoa > Chordata > Testudines > Testudinidae > Chelonoidis > Chelonoidis abingdonii. The sequence continues at coordinate 69,353,557 of NC_133772.1, forward strand.
TGTTCTTGACAAATACCTGCTGGCTATTCCTTATAACCCCACTAACCTAAAGGTGATTACAAACTGATTGTTTAATAATTTGTTCCAGTATCTTGCCAGGCCTTGAAATTAGGTTGACTGGTCTCTAATTCCCTCGGTCCTCTTTGTTCCCCATTTTAAAGATATGAACTACGTTTGCCCTTCTCCAATCCTCTGGGACCTCAGTCTTACTCCATGAGTTCTCAAACATAATCGTTAATAGTTCAGAGATTATTTCACATAGCTTCTTAAGAACCCTAGGGTGATCACCAGGCCCTGCTAACTTGAATTTATCTAACTTATCTAAATATTCTTTAGTCTATTCTTCCCCTGTTCTGGCTTATGTTTCTTCCCCCTTATTGTTAATATTAACTGTGCTAAGCATCAAGTCATAATTAATTCTTTCAAAGGAGACTGAAGGAAAATAGGCATTAAACACCACAGGCTTTTTGATGTCATCCTTCCCTTCTAAATAGTGGACCTATGCTCTCCTTTCTTTTGGTCATAAAGTAATTTATACAACCTCTCATTGTCTTTTATGTCCCTTGCTAAATGTAATTCATTTCATGCCTTAGCCTTTCTGATTTTGTCCCTACAAGTTTGTCCTATTCTTTTGTATTCATCCTTAACAATTGATCCATGTTTCCACTTTTTTAGGATTTCTTTTTGATTTTCAAGTCACGTCCTGAAGGAGCCATATTGGCTTCTTATTAATCTTCCTTTCTTTCCTCTAATCAGGATAATTTGCTGTTATGCCTTTAATATCTGTCTGAAATATTGCTGGGTCCCCTGAACTCCTTTTCCTGTTTGATTTTCCTCCCATGGGACCTTATCTATTAGTTGTCTGAATCTGGTAAAGTTGGCTTTTTTAAAGTCCATTATCCTTATTCTGCTGCTCTTACTCTTTCCTTTCCTTAGAACCACAGAGCTTATTATTTTATTAATGCTTTCACCCAACTTGCCTTCAACTTTCAGATTTAGAACTAATTCCTCCCTGTTAGTCAGAATCAAGTCTAAAATGGCTCCTCCTGGTTATTGCCTCCACCAGCTGAAACAAGAAGTTATCCCCAACACATTCTAATAACTTATGGGAGATTTTGTGTTTTGCTGTACTATTTTTCCAACAGATATCTGGGTAATTAAAGTCCTTCATTACTGCCAGGATTTATGTGTTGGATATTTCTATTATTTGTGCTAGAAATGCCTAATTCACCTTTTCCTCCTGATTTAGTGAGCTACTGTAGGCCCCTACCATGACATTGCATCCCTTTTTTGTTTGTTTTCACCCAGAGTATAAATAGAGTTTCACTACAACTGTGCTCAGTACAGGCATGTTCCATGGTATTTATACTTTGATATATGCATCTACTTGAAAAACTGATTTTTATAAACTGAAATTATCTGAAGGCTCCTTGAAGTTGGATTTCCTGCCTCTAGAAATTTCTTAGTACGTTCTGGTTTCTGTCTATCTTGCTCTGATTTCCCCTGGTTTATGCCTTAACTTTTCTTTTCTGGAAATTTATATTACATTTGGTACGAACTGCATGTATTCTAGTGATTGTGTTTGTGAAGGGCAAAGAGGATAATTTACAATTGAAACAGTTTGGTGGAATTTCACTAATTTTGGGTGCAGAAGAAAAGTAAAGGATAAGGGAAATGAGACAGATGTAGCAAATACTTTTTCATAAGGAAAACCAACCATTGAAAAAAATGGCAAGCCATCAACATGGAGGGAACACATATGTAGAAAAATAAAAAGATTCAAAGTGAAGCAAGAGTTGGGATGTGTTAGCAATAATTGGTGGCTTCCTGGCATATTTATAATTTCCATATAATTTGTTTAAATATATTACTTCAGTGGGAGAATTGCAGGAACAAAAATGTAGGGTTGGGCTCCCAGTGAGTGATTTTTTTTTAGATCGCTAATGGATAAAGTCCCGTATATTTTGAAACTGAGATAAAATTGTTTCTCCATCTTTCATTTAAGCTAAAAAAAAACAGACTGTGAGATATTCTATTTAAGAATCCATTGTGCTTTATTTTACTGTTCTCCAAACAGACATATTCAACTTCCTATTAAGAATTCTGGATACTAATTTCCTGTATGAAGAAATGTTATAATTAGAGCTACCATTGGAGGGTATTCAAAACATAATGTCCATATTTTACTACATTACCCAAAAGATATCCTTAATTATCTAAGACCTGTCTGTATTCAATTTAGGTGCTCAGATACTACAATGATGATGGCAATACAAGTAGATGAGTAAATAGAATAACTTCTGCATGGAACTCTTTGAAGATTCTCCTTCTTAATATTGAGATGATCTAATACGTCAGCTCAGCAATGAAAGGGGGGTGAAAAACATGTCCCAACGCTGGCCACCAATGAACAAAAATAAATATAAGAAAAAGCCATGACATTATCCCTTTCCTACACATGACTATCCAACAGTTCTCATGTTTGTTGAGGTCAGGGGAGAGAATGGGATGGAACCTTGTGCCTCCCTCCCATCTTTTCAATCCTACATATTGATAAATTATATACTGTACCAAACACTGCAACATGACATGAAAATGGTTTCATCCTTTGAAAGATCTGCAGTGGAAGGACTATTTGTTCCCTAAAGTGTAAAATTATAACAGGCTTCATCTCTGGCTTGACCAGGTAAATCACATATAATATGTACACTGGAATTGATGTTCTGATATGTCTTTTGTTTTTATTTTTGTTCTTTGGCAATTGCAGATCACCTCGCTTTTCTTCTGTTGTCTAGTTGCAGCATTTTCAGCACCCAGTTATCTTTTTGTGCTGCATTCAGTGAAAACAAATAAAGAAAATTGACATATTGATATTTTGATCAAAATGATTTAAGCTTCCATGCAGAGATATAAATTACACCTTATATTAAAACACTATGTTTTGTGATGGGGCAAGGCCAGATGGCTACAGTAAAGTACTGAGAAACAGGTAGGTTAGCCCCAGGGTAAACAAATCCCTAGTACCCTGGTAACCAAATGGCAGTTGCTCCAGGTTAATCAAGGCACCTGGAGCCAGTTAAGATCTTTCTAGAAGGCAGTGG
>NC_133772.1:69356757-69387886 GCF_003597395.2 Chelonoidis abingdonii
TGCAGAAAGCGGGATTAGCAGGGATCTTGTTGAGGTCGCGTGTAGGGTAGTAGGAAGGCTAAAGTGGTGAAGGACCTTGGAAGGGTACAAACCGTAGTAAGGTTTACAGCACATATAGAGACAAGAAGAGAAGTTGGGCCGTATCACTGAGGATTGACGGGGTTAGGATACTAGGATGGCATTTCTTAATTAAGTACTTGCCCTCGGTATTATAGGTTGGGGTCTTGGGCGTGGGGGATGAACGGGAATGTGGATTGGGGTGGATTTAACCGATCTGAGGTAGAGGCAAAACTTGATTGGGACAATGTGGGGAGCGGACACTTCCCGAGGACTATTCAAGAGAACTGCGCACTGTGCCTTGCGGGCCTTGCCGGTGAGATGCTTTTTTGATATCCCGTGTAACTCGGGGCGTGTTGTGCCGCCCCCCCCCCCCCCCTCTCCGCCATACGAATGGCAATTGCTAACGTAGTTCTATTTTAGGAAGGTTAATAATAGTTGACTTCCGGGTAATTACAGGCCTGCTTTAGCTGCGTTCGTGTGTAGGGTTTGAAAAATTTTAGGGAGAAAGTAGTATTAGGACATTGGAGTCAACGGTATATGGGCCGATTGCAACATGATTACAAAAGGAGATCGTGCCAAACCAACCTGATCTACCCTTTCTGAGAAGAAGATTGCTTAGAAGGAAATGCGTGTCTTGAATTACCTCGATTCTAAGCTTTGACACGGTCCGCATGGGAGTAGTTCATTGAAGATGGGATGAATGTTAAAGTGTGTAAGGGGGTAAGGAATGGTTAAAGGGGAGGCCAGGGGTGTATGAGGGTGGCTGTCAGGCTGAAGGAGGTTACTAGTGTCTCAAGGATCGGTTTTGGGACGCTTGATTTAACTATTTATTATGACCTTGCCAAGGGGATGTGTAATAAGTTTGGGATGCCGCGCTGGGGGTATTGCTAGGAGAGGACGGTACTATTCAGGAGATTGGACCACTTGTCCTGGAGTGATTAATAGGATGAATTAATAGTGAACCGTGCAAGGTATGTTCTTAAGGGATATATAAAATTGACTATATTGGGGAGATCAGTGGAAGATCGGAGGAGGAGAAGGGACCTTGGGGTTTTTGGGTTGATAGCAGGTGACTATGGCCGCAACGTCGTTGAGTTGGTGTGTAAAAGCATGCGGTTTTAGGTGCTAGCGGGTTTTGCAAGGGAGGAGGTGTTTAGTGCCGGTTATACGGCGCTGGTTGAGCACTTGGAATCTTGTGTGCAGTTTCCTGGTTTCATGTTAACGAGGATGCTCATGAACGGGTTCGCGCGGGGACTACTAGGATGACTCGAGGATGGCAAATTGCCTTTGAAAGGAGCTTAAAGGCTTGCTTGTTTTAGCTGGCCCAAAGAGGTCGGGGGGTATGCTTGCTCGTATGATCTATCAGGGGGAGTTAGTTGGGAGGGGAGGAATTATTTAGTTGTCTTGTAGGCCGCGGAGGCATGGGTCAATGGCTTTAGGAATTAGGCTTGATTAGAGGAGTTTTAACATTGGGGTGAGTTCTGGAACGGTCTTCGATGGGAGTATGGGGGCAAAAGACTTATTGCTTTAAGGACTCTAGCTTGATAAGTATATGGAGGGGTATGCTTATGATGGTGTTTATTTGGGCAATTGATTTTGGATTATTGGCGATTCGTCTGCTCATGGTCTGTGAGGGGATGTTGGATGGCATGGGACTGAGTTTTGCAGGCTTCTTTTTGGGTGCTGGTGGTGGGTCTTTGCAATGCTAGGAGTTTAGCTGTGCATATTGGGGTCGGAAGAATATTCTCCAGGGGATTGGGCAGGGTGGGTTTTTCCTTCTTGGGATGGGTATGGGTGCTTGTGGTGGTTCCCTGCGCCTTGAGGTTCTTCAAATCTCAATTTTGAGGATTTCAATAACTCAGTCATGGGTTCGGGGTTGTTATAAATGTGTATGGGCAGGGTTTTGTGGCCTGCCTTGTGCAGGAGGTCAGACTAGATGATCATATTGGTCCCTTCTGACCTATGAGTCTATGAGTCTATGAGCACCCACCCTCTGAAAATCCAATTCCTTTAAAAAGTGAAGCAAGATGGGCACTCAAAAACTGAGTCACCCAAAATCACTAGTCATTTTTCAATATGTTCTTGAATTAATGGCAATCCTTCAGATATTAAAATACTTGTTTGGCTCGCAACCAAGTTTACAGCTGCTCCCTAATACCAAATATTGTACTTCAAGAAACTGAACAACATTGGTGTACCATGCCAGATTTTTGTACCATACTTAGCAGTTTACTTACTTCAGCTGTGAATGTACTACCTATGCAAGCATTTCTACAACTATTTTATTTACTACATGCCCTAATCAGAGAATGGCTATGCAGAAAAAAAGATCACAAAATGTTTTAGGGATATATACAGTGTATTATTTTGCTGCTTCAATCTTACTTAATATTTTCATTAATGACTCTGTCACATAAAGTAAGACAGTGCTAATAATTTACTGATGACACAAAGTTGGGTGCCACTGTTAATATAGAGGAGGATCAGATTATTATATAGGAAGAATTACATGTCCTTGAGAACTAGAGTAATCAAAATGAAATTTAATGATATAAATTGCAAAGGGATTCGTGCACTTAGGGACTAATAAGAATTTCTGCAATGATCAGGGGCCTTATCAGTTGGAAATAAGAGAGGAGATGACTTGCATGTATGAGTCAATCTCAGGATGATTATGAGCCACCAATATGATGTGGCCAGGAAAAAGGCAAATGCAATCCTACAGTGTACCAGGTGAGGTATCCCCGCAGAGTTAAGGAAATATTAACACCATTCTGCTAGGCACTGGTGAGATCTCATCTGGAGTACTGTGTACAATTCTGGTCACCCACAGAATCACAGGAATGTAGGACTGGAAGGACCTTGATAGATTATGTAGTCCAATCCCCTGCATGGAGGTAGGACTAAGTGTTCTCTACACTATCCCTGACAGATGTTTGTCTAATCTGTCATTAAAACCTCCACTGATGGAGATTCCACAACTTTCCTAGTTAATTTGTTCCAGTGCTTAACTATCCTTACAGTTCGGAATATTTTCCTAATGTCTAACCTAAATCTCCCTTTCTGCAATTTAAGCCCATTACTTTTTGTCCTATCCTTGTCCTGGTCAAGGAGGACAATTTATCACCCTTCTCTTTATAATAACCTTTTAGGTACTTGAAAGCTGTTATGAACCCCTCCCCTACCCCCCCCCCCCCGCCGCAAGTCTTCTCTTCTCTTCTCCAGACTAAACAAACCAATTTTTTTTCAATCTTTCCTCACTGGTCATGTTTTTTAAACTGTTAATCATTTTGCTGCTCTCCTCTGGACTTTCTCTAGTTTTTCCACATCATTCCCAAAATGTAGTGCCCAGAACTGGACACAGTACTCTAGTTGAGGCCTTATCACTGCTGAGTAGAGTGGAAGAATTACTTCTTGTGTCTTGCTTACAACACTCCTGTTAACACATCCAAAATTATGTTCGCTTTTTTTTGCGACAGTATTACATTGTGGACCCATATTTCATTTGTGATTCACTATAACACCCAGTGCCTTTCCTGAAGTACTGCTTCCCAGGCAGTCATTTCTGAGTTTATATTTGTGCAATTTATTATTCCTTCCTAAGTGTAGTACTTTACATTTATCCTTATTGAATTTCATCCTATTTATTTCAGACCATTTCTCCAGTTTGCCAAGATCATTTTGAATTCTAATTATGTTCTTCAAATCATTTCGAACCCTTTCCAACTTGGAATTATCCACAAACTTTATACTCTCTATGCCATTATACAAATCATTTATGAAGATATTGAATAGAACTGAACCCAGGACATTTCCCTAAGGGATCCCACTCATTGTGCCCTTCTAGCTTGATTGTGAGCCATTGATAACTACTCTCTGAGTATGGTTTTACAGCCATTTGTGTGCTCAACTTACAGTAGGTTCATCTAGGCTATATTGTTGTAATTTTTTTTATGAGAAAAAGTCATGTGAGACCATATCAAAAGCCTTACTAAAGTCAAGATACATCACATTTACTACTTCCCCCTTATCTACAAAGCTCTTTATCCTGTCAGTGAAGAATATTAGGTTCATTTGACATGATTTGTTCTTGACAAATGCATGTTGACTGTTATTTATCAACTTATCTTCTAGGTGCTTACAAACTGATTATTTGCTCCATTGTCTTTCCATGTACCAAAGTTAAGCTAACTGCTCTATAATTCCTTGGGTTGTCCTTACTATCCTTATTAAAGTACCTATATTTGCTTATTTCAATGTCCTCTAGGATTTCTCCCATCCTCCATGAGTTCTCAGAGATAATTGCTAATGGTTCAGAGTCCTTATCAGCCAGTTCCTTAAGTATTCTAGGATGTATTTCACCAGAGCCTGTAGACTTGGAGACATCTAACTTGTCTAAGTAATTCTTAACTTGTTCATTCCCTATTTTAACCTAACACACACACACACAATGATTTTTACTATGTTAGTTGTCCAAACATTATTAATCTTTTTGGTGAAAACTGAAACTAAACATGTTCAAGAAAGATGAATTCAAACTCTAACAGGTATAGAGAAGGGCTACTACAATGATAGGAAGAATAGAGAGCCTATCTTATGAGAGCAGGCTAAAAGAGCTTAGTTTGTTTAGCCAAGGAAAGCAAAGACTGAAAGGGGATATGGTTGCTCTCTGTAAATACACTGGGGTAAACACCAGGAAGGGAGAAGAGCTATTTAAGATAGAAGAATAATACTGAATCAAGAACAAATGTGTATAAACTAGCTGTCATAAACAGATAGCTAAGGGTTAATGTTTCTTTTACCTGTAAAGGGTTAACAAAGGGAACCAAACACCTGACCAGAGGACCAATCAGNGTAGCCCAGGGAGTTGTAGCTGTCATGCAGCTGTTACAGGAGGCACTATAGACAGCTGCGATCCACAGGGCCCTGGGCTGGAACCCAGAGTAGAGGGTGGGCCCAGGTTTCCTCCCAACTCCTGCTCCAACACAGGAAGATCTCTGAGCCTAGCAAAATCACCAATAAGCGGAGGACCCACCAAGGTAGAGGAGGAACTTTGTCACAATTTTGTACTGCCCAGCTCTCTCCTGGACAATACAAGCTCATGTAAAGTCTGTCATTTTATTAATAGAAAATGACATGCACAAATCCTGTTATCATAAATGGAGTTTCCCCAAATACTTCAATCCAACACACTGGATTAGATAAAACAAATTTATTAGTTACAGAAAGACAGATTTTTAAGTGATTACAAGTATCAAGGCATAAAAGTCAGAACTGGTTACAAGAAATAAAAGTAAAATGCAACTAATGTCTAACTTCACATGGTAAGTGAATTCAAAGCAAAAGTCTCTCTCAACACATGTTTCAGAATCGTATTAGCTGAACCTCTTTCAGTCAGGAACCCTCCCCCAGTCCAATCCTGCTTCCTTTGTTCTTCATGTGTTATTGATGCCAGGGGCAGAGAGGAAGGGAGAGAGAATTTGAGGTGTCTGCTCTCCCTTCTAGCTCATAAGTACTAAAAGTGTGAGTGTCTCACTGTACCCAGCAGTTTTTCCCCTGTTCCCAGTGGAGTCCTAGCCCACAGCTGTTTCCTAGCTATACCAGAGACTCACTACTCTTAGCAGATTCTGGGCTACAGAGCTTTTAGTTCTGCCTCAGTTTCCCTGCTTTTAGTGGCTTTCTAGCCCCCAGCATTTCCTAGCTGTACCACCAGTCTTCCCTTCTCCCAGCAGATTGTGGCCCACAGCATCTCTTAGCTGTACCACTGATACACACAGTACTGACTCAGTTTCCCTGGTGAGGATAGACAGCAAGCTCACCCTTCAACCACTGAGTCTGTCCATAGCGCGCTTGCACCTAAGCTGTCAGGCTTTTACCCTGTTACATCATTATAGAAAATAACACATCAAGAAAAATAACTCCATGCAGTCAGAATCCCATTAATGTGCATAATGACTCAGGCTACTGGCAGAGTGATGGGGTCCCTCACACCCACATTGGTTTGCTTGCTAGCCCCCTACTCGAGCACACACTTATGTCTTTCCTCCTGGGTCCCATAGGCATGATTTATTTGATCCTCTTCTCCTGTTCAAGCTGCCTGTTTATCCTGGTCAGTACGTTTCTGTTGCTCCTGCTCTGACGTCTCACTCTGACACCTGGTCTCCAGCCTGATCCTTCTCTCCATCCCTAGCACCCTTTTCCACTCAAGCCTTCATAGCTCTGGACCTCCCACTATTGCCACTACCTCTGTGGGGTGGTCTGGGGAACCATCCATTTGGTCTCCTTCTGGCTGCTGGTTTAGGACAGGTGCCCCGTTTTGCCTCATGGCATATGAGTGCAGCATGGCTACTGGCTCCAATTTCTTCTGCTCATCAGCTTATAGATCTCAGTGTGCACACAACTCTTCTAACTGCTTCTTGGTGAGCTTACATTTCTTTGCTCAACTGCCTTTTCTGCTGCTGTCTTCATCTCATAGTCTCTGTTGTTCTATTTCCTGTACCCAAACTAAACAGAAACTAATAAACTGTAATTTTGTACTTTGCTTCCACCTTTTTGAACCCATTAAGGTCTGTTTTATAAGGGATTGGAGTGTGACCCTCAGTTCACTGATGCTGGGGTGTGTGATGGTATCCCTCATAAGATCTATTTGGGGTTTGGACCCCATTTGGAGTTGGACATCGAGTGTTAAAGACAGGAACACTTCTGTAAGTTGCTTTCAATTAAGCCTACAGCTGTTAGGGGACATAATTCAGACCCTGGGTCTGGGTTTGCAGCAGATCTGGCTCAAACCAGGCAGGGCACTGAAGTCCTAAGCTGCCAGGGCAGGAAAGCAGGGGCAGAAGTAGTCTTGACACATCAGTTGGCAGTTCCCCCAAGGGGGTTTCTGTGACCCAACTCATCACAGGGTACAACTCCTGTAACAAGGGGAGGGATAGCTCAGTGGTTTGAGCATTGGCCTGCTAAAGCCAGGGTTGTGAGCTCCATCTTTGAGGGGGCCACTTAGGGATCTTGGGCAAAATCAGTACTTGGTCCTGCTAGAGAAGGAAGGGGGCTAGACTCAATGACCATTTTTTTTCCCCAAAAAACACATCACTGATGTTTCAAGGATCACCTACACCAATAAGGGGTTCTGTCACTGCTTGCCTTGTAACTTTGGATGCCTTAATGCTATGTTGTTACAGCTGAGAGCCTTGACACCAGTAGCCAGCCCACAAACTTAAAGATCTCACCTGAGCATCCACCAGCCTAGTTATTCCTGTAAGATGGCATGGCCATCCCTCTGTGTCTGCCTCTGAGGAGACCACACCTCCTTGCAGTCTGATCTGAGGGGTGATCTCAAAGCAGGGGGTGGAATTATTGGCAGTCTATGGGCCCCAGCCCTCAAGCAGGGCAGGGCAGGGCAGGGCAGCAAACAGGGCTGTGGCCTGTAGTCAAGCAGGGCAGTAGTAGTCTAGCCCCAAAGCAGTCTAGGGCCTCAGGCAGGGGTGAGCACCCTAAGGAGATGATGGAGTGGCAGGGGTAGGGGGACATATGCCCACCCAACTCCGCTGTGTCCCAGCCAAAGGCTTTAATAGTGGCAGAGTGGTCTGCCACTAGGTCAGCAGGGATTCCAGCCACAACACACTGACTGTGTTTGGGGTAGCACTACAGCTAGATGATCATCTGCCTCCCATGGGCTACTTCCTACTTCCCCCCAGCAGGTACCTCAATATGGCGGGATCTAGTATCTCCCCAGGGTAGATGACCAGCAGCAGCTTCTCAGCATCATGGTCAACCAGCAGCATCAAATGCTTGGGAGTGTTCTCAGAATGGCTGAGATCAGCTTCAGGCTCAAGCAACAAATAAGATGCATCTGTCTCCATTAGCAGCTCCCCCAACTAAGCTGCAGGGTCTGGGTTTTATACTTTCCCCAGGTGGGAGAGGGATAGTTCAGTGGTTTGAGCATTGGCCTGCTAAACCCAGGGTTGTGATTCAATCCTTGAGGGGGCCATTTAGGGAATTGGGGTAAAAATCTACCTGGGGATTGGTCCTGATATGAGCAGGGGGTTGGACTAGATGCCCTGTTGAGGTCTTTTCCATCCCTGATATTCTATGATTCCTGTCCCATCCCTCTGCTTCCAGTAGGTGGGGCAAAGGCTACCTGGTTCTGCCCACCAGGTGGTGTGCTGTGACCATCCATCTACCTCTGAGGGAGGCCACACCTCCTTGCTACATTTGTTATAGGGTGACACCACTAGACTTTCCGGTCCTGTGTCTCCCCAAATCCATCCTTTCCAAGCTCTTTATTCTGAAGCACTCAGACTTTTCCCTTCTGGTTCATCACCCCCCAAAGGTGTGATACCAGCCCCAAGTTATACAAATGTAAGCAGAGTCAAGATGAGCTCTACCCTGACATCTGGTGGTGAATTATGGGGAGTGTGGAAAGAATCTCAGGGAGTGTGGAAAGGAATTCCAGGTATTTGCATTGACACACCCACCCCATCTAGCATAAACCCACGGCAGCCTGGGATGGTTATTTTGACAGCTGAGAACCCCAATTTCTTTGTTATTGGGGCAGGAGGAAAAAAAAGTGCTGTCACCTTAATTATGTGAATGAGGAACTATGAGACTGCTTTATGACAGAAATGACTCAATACTTAAATTAAGTAGTACTTGCTAGACAAGGACATGGGTTCCAAAACCAGTGAATTGAAAGAGGTTGGGGACTGGTGTGTGTACCTGATGGTATGGGCCCCTTTTGAGGGCCTGGAACACCAATTGCACATCCTCCTCTCTCCACTGTTAAAGAGTAGAGCTAATTTTGATTCCATTAGGAGTCTATCTAGAGACTGCTGAGCTGAATTCATGTTGGGCCAATGGTGCACCAGCACCAGAGGGCTCCCCTACCCTACTAAGAGCTGAGCTGAGATCACTGAGTGCTGTGTTAACTAGTGGGGGAGCCTGAAGACCTATCGCTAGCGGCTGGCAGAGTGGAGCAGTTTGCAGCATGTTGGAGCAGCCCATGGAACAGTGAGTGGAGTGGAGCGTTTGTTGCAGGGACGGCTGGAGTGGCTCACGGCTCAGCTGGAGGAGCGGCACAGCTGGTGTAGTGGAGCTGGTCGTGGTGAAGGCTGCAGCAGAACTCCACGGAGAGGCGGAGCAGTTGGCCCTGGCCCATGTAAGGTGCCCTTAACACCCTGTGTGGCTTCCCCCCCCATTTCCACCCAGGCTTGGGGGGTAAAACTCTGCAGATAAACTTTTGAACTCTGGGGTGGCACTGACCAGAGACTTTCGGGTTGTTGGACTTTGGGGTGATTGGACTTAAGACCCTAAAGGGGAAAGGACATTGCCAGACGTACTTGGAGGTGGGTTTTTTTGCTTATGGTTTGTGTTATAATCCTGTTTGTGGTGTTTCTCCAATGTGATGCCACATTGTTTCCCTCCTTTATTAAACGGATTTTGCTACACTCAGACTCCGTGCTTGCGAGTGGGGAAGTATTGTCTCCTAGAGGCGCCCAGGGCGGGTGGTATGTAAGTGTCCCAGGTCACTGGATGGGGACTCGAGCCGGTTATGCATTGTGTTATTGAAATGGAACCCCTGGATACTGAACCCGGCCCTTGTTGCTGCCAACTCAGAGGGGCAGAAGGATTACTCACAAATACTCCACGTAGTTTCCACAACAGAGACTTGCTTGCAGATAAAAAGAAACAAAAAGTTTCCTTAATAGAAACATAACAAATTTAAAGATGAAATAGTAAGGGAAAGCAAACACATACAAGTTACACAGAAAATAAAAGTAAAGATGCAATGTCAAGATTTACAATTCTATATTATATAAATTCCCTTTTCTAAAACAAGTTAACTATTGCCCTTAAACAGTTTCCCAGTTCACGGCATGTCATAGAGGGGATGCAGCATTTCACTGACAGCTTCCCATTTAGAGGCTGCCCCTCAGTATCTGGTTCACCTTCACTTCAAATCCCTTCTCTTTTAAGGATTTTCAGGTCTTTTTCTTGCTCTCAGACTATGGTGATTCATCACTACTCTTGACTTGGTAGCTGGGATAGCTAAATCTCTTCCTACAAACTGTAATGGTCCATCACTTATCTTTTCCTGGGTTGCACCGTAGATCATTACTTGCATCTTGTTTGTGTAAACATGAAGCTTAGGAGGAGCCTTTCCCTGCTGCGAGGTGTATTTGAAATTGTAGTACCGTGCATGAGCATAGCAATCTGTATTCATAAATGCACATATTCTTTACCACAATCTGTATACATAGCTCACAATGACCTGCCAGGTCAGAATATTACAAGTTTTCATAAAAAACCTTACTCGGCATTTTTATACGCAATAACATTGTATACAACCAGTTGATTCAAACGCTTACTCTTTGGGATTCAGCACCTGTCCTCTCCAGTTGGGGTGTATGGACCCTTATTGTCATATCCCATCAATTGCTTAAATAATTTTTGGAATGTCTATTGCCTTGTGTATATTTTTTTAATGCAGAGCAAGGCAATGAGTTACACCATTTGGGACTCCACATTTACTCTGAAAAATCTTTTTAAAGAAGAAAAAAAATCCAGCCAACCCTTAGTTAAATCCCACACACTCTGGGCTGATGCTAGCAATTTAGTGTAGTTGAATGGCAGGCCAATCTGCTAGTCTCTAGAGTTTTAGCCAAAAACCATCCACAAACACACGGCTGATTTCAGATTTAAAGTTCAGCCTATTCTTGAAATACGTGTGGGCTGCAAACCCAAATTACACTTTATAGTTCTCTGCATTTCTGAATAGACTTACCATGGCAACACACTTTTATTACTTACTAGTCTCAGCAACGTCAATGGCTCAGAACTGGCCGGAACTTTGTTATCCAAGAAAACTAGATTTGCTTACCCCTTGAGTGAAAGGTGCTGTTCATTGCACCAACTGTATTTGCAGTACAGTACAAGGAAAATGTTTACCATATTTGCCTACATTATTTTTTCTACAATAAACCAAATGTATTTTACACCCTCCAACTGCATAGATTGTTATAGGTAGAGCAGGTAGTATGCCTATAGTTACAGTCCCCTGACACTGTCCATTAAAAGAGCCTGTTTTTAGTTGCACATAACTTTGCCAAACTTTAATTGTTACATAGATAACCCTAATTCTGTCATTTCCTAGCTTTTAAATACTTGACATTCTTAGCATTCTTTTAATGTAGTTTTTTGTTTGCAATTCTCTAGACTATTAAAAAGCAAACAAAAAAAAACACCACAGAAATTCCATCATGTGGAACCATATTGATTCCTACATTGTTCATCAACAGGTTGAGAACCTTTAGATCAGGGGTCGGCAACCTTTCAGAAGTGCTGTGCCGAGTCTTCATTTATTCACTCTAATTTAAGGTTTTGTGTGCCAGTAATACATTTTAACGTTTTTAGAAAGTCTCTTTCTATGTCTATAATATATAACTAAACTATTGTTGTATGTAAAGTAAACAAGGTTTTTAAAATTTTTTAAGAAGCTTCATTTAAAATTAAATTAAAATCCAGAGGCCCCCTACCGGTGGCCAGGACCAGGGCAGTGAGAGTGCCACTGAAAATCAGCTCGTGTGCCATCTTCAGCATGCGTGCCATAGGTTACCTACTCCTGCTTTAGATCCACCACACAGACTTCTGGTACTACATGCAGCAGAAGATTGTTACACTCTACATAGGCTAACTGCCAGAGGGAGAGAAGGCACATGGGGGAAAGGAGTCCAGGAGATCTGGCTGTATTTTAAAGAAGCCTTATTGAGGGCATAAAAACAAACCATCCCGATGTGCAGAAAGAATAGCAAATATGGCAGGCAATCAGCTTCGCTTAGACCAGGGGTAGGCAACCTATGGCACGTGTGCCAAAGACAAGCTAATTTTCAGTGGCACTCACAGTGCCTGGGTCCTGGCCACCAGTCCGGGGGGCTCTGCATTTTAATTTAATTTTAAATGAAGATTCTTAAACATTTTAAAAACCTTATTTACTTTACATACAACAACAGTTTAGTTATATATTATAGACTTATAGAAAGAGATCTTCTAAAATGCTAAAATGTATTACTGGTACGCAAAACCTTAAATTAGAGCACATAAATGAAGACTCAGCACACTACTCCTGAAAGGTTGCCGACCCCTGGCTTAGAGAAATATTCAGTGATCTGAAACACAAAAAGTAAGCTTACAAGAAGTGGAAACATGTACAGATGAGTAGGGAGGAGTATAAATAGATTGTTCGAGCATGCAGGGATAAAAATCAGGAAGGCCAAAGCACAATTGGAGTTGCAGATAGCAAGGGATGTGAAGAGTAACAAGAAGGATTTCTACAGGTATGTTAGTAACAGGAAGGTGGTCAGGGAAAGTGTGAGACCCTTACTGAATGGGGGAGGCAACCCAGTGACAGATGATGTGGAAAAAGCTGAAGTACTCAATGCTTTTTTTGCCTCGCTCTTCACAAACAAGGTCAGCTCTCAGACTGCTGCACTGGACAGCATAGTATGAGGAGGAGGTGAGTAGCCCTCAGTGGTGAAAGAACAGATTAAGGACTATTTAGAAAAGCTGGACATGCACAGATCCATGTGGCTGGATGCAATGCATCCAAGGGTGCTGAGGGAGTTGGCTGATGTGATTGAAGAGCTGTTGGCCGTTATCTTTGAAAACTTGTAATCAGGGGAGGTCCCAGATGATTGGAAAAAGGCATATATAGTGCCCATCTTTTAAAAAGGGAAGAAGGAGAATCCGAGAACACAGACTGGTCAGCCTCATCTCAGTCCCTGGAAAAATCATAGAACAGGTCCTCAAGGAATCCATTTTGAAGTACTTGGAGGAGAGGAAGGTGATCAGGAACAGTTAACATGGATTCACCAAGGGCAAGTCATGCCTGACCAACCTGATTGCCTTCTATGATGAGATAATTGGCTCTGTAGATAAGGAGAAAGCAGTGGATGTGATATACCTTGACTTTAGCAAAGCTTTTGATATGGTCTCCCACAGTATTCTTGCCAGCAAGTTAAAGAAGTATGGATTGGATGAATGCAATATAAGGTGAATAGAAAGCTGGCTAGATCATCGGGCTCAACAGGTAGTGATCAACAGCTCAATGTATAGTTGGCAGTGGGTATCAAGCACAGTGCCCCAGGGTCTGTCCTGGGGCTGGTTTTGTTCAACATCTTCATTAATGATCTGGATGATGTGATGGATTGCACTCTCAACACATTTGTGGATTACACTAAACTGGGCGGGGGGGAGAGGTGGATATGCTGGAGGGTAGAGATAGGGTCCAGAGTGACCTAGACAAATTGGAGGATTGGGCAAAAAGACATCTGATCAGGTTCAACAAGTCCAAGTGCAGAGTCCTGCACTTAGAAAGGAAGAATCCCATACACTATTATAGGCTGGGGACCATCTGGCTAAGCGGCAGTTCTGCAGAAAAGGACTTGGGGATTATAGTGGACAAGAAGCTGGATACGAGTCAACAGTGTGCCCTTGTTGCCAAGAAGGCTAATGGCATATTGGGTTGCTTTAGCAGGAACATATCCAGACGATTGAGGGAAGTGATTATTCCCCTCTGGTAGGCACTGGTAAGTTCACATCTGGAATATTGCATCCAGTTCTGGGGCCCCCATTACAGAAAGGATGTACCAGTTCCTTTAATATTGTTGGATGGAGATTACCCCCCCCCCCACACACACACATTTGGTCCCACTAAGATGTTTGAGTTTGACTTCTACTTCAGATGTGCTAAAGAAGTCTACCTCCACAGCCTTGCTGCCATTAGCCACCCTGCTACTACCCATAAGCTATTGATTAGCCTCATAAAAACAGAGGCAAATTATTTGTTTAGGTGTTGGACCACGGCTACATAACCTTTAATCTCCATCTCATTCTCAGCACGTAGTGGTCCCATTTCTTTTCTTATTTATACAGCTAGAGAACCTTTACTATTGGTTTTAATTTCCTTCGCAAGGTCCAACTCTGCTTGGCTTTTGGCAGGTCTCACTTTATCCCTACACTTTTTGACCTCCAAGATGTAACTTTCCTTGCTGATCCCTCCCATCTTCCATCCCTTGTAGAGTTTCTGCTTTTACTTAATCACCTGTTTGAGATGCTTACTCATCCAGCTTGGTCTGCAACCCTTCCCTATGAATTTTTCCCATTGCTTGGGATGAAGGCTTCAGATAGCTTCTGCAACTTTGGCATAGTAATTCCAAGCCTCCACATTCAGATCTTGAGTTCTTCAGTCCAGTCCACTTCCCTAATTCCCTTCATTTATTAAAAAGTTAGCTCTTTTGAAACCAAGGACCCTTGTTGCAGATCTATTTTTCTTTATCCTTCCATTTAAACTAAATTAATTCATGATCACCCAAAGCATGGTTGTTCTCTACAGCCAGTTCTTCTCTGAGTTCCTCACTACTCACCAGTACCAAATTTAAAACAGCCCTTTTATTAGTAGCATTTGTCCTCCAATTTATATCTAAGTTAAAAATCTCACACTTCCCAGGAGTATTTATCATTAAATACATTAAAGAGCATTTGATGTAGCACCTTATATTTGTCTTCACTGAATTTCATTTTGTTGTGGATAGCTCAGTTCCCCAATTTATCAAGATCCCTTTGAATTTTAGCTTTATCCTCCAAAGTGTTTGCAAACCACCACCCCCAGCTTTGTGTCATCTACAATAATCAGTATGCTCTCTATTCCTACATTCAGGTTATTGATAAAGATGTGAAACAACACCAGACCCAAAACAAATCTCTGTGAAACCCCACTTGAGACCTCCTTCCAATCTGCCATTATTCCAATAATAGTTACTTCATTATTTGTGGTTAACTAATTATGTATCCCATTTAATGGTAGTTCCACTAATGCCACATTTCTTCAGCTTACTTATCAGAATGTGACCTAGGACTATGTCAAAAGCCTTGCTAAATTCAAGGTATATTATATCTTTCATGCCCCCTATCCACTAAAACAGTTACTCTGCCAAAGAATGAAATCAAACTGGTTTGGCATGATTTGTTCTTAGTAAATGGCTGGCTCCCAGTGGTCACCCCTTCATCCTCCAAGTATCTGCAAATTGAATGCTTTACACATTGATCCAGTAGCTTCCCAGCTACTGAGATCTAAGTGAGGGGGCTATAGTTCACCTGCTCCTCCTTTTTCCTCATTTTAAAGATGGGCATGTTAACCCTTCTCCAGGACCTCTCCTGCTATATATGAATTTGCAAATATTGCCAGTGGGGCCAAGATTTCTTCAGCAGCTTGGGGTAAATATATGAGACCCTACTGCCATGAATAGGAGGAGAGGGGTACTATCACACTATGCCTTTGTTAATACACCCCAAAATTGCTTTTGATTGAAATGATGCCTTTCATTATAGCAAGAGCTTTTAATGAAATGAAACAGGAGGCCTAGCAGCCCAGGGAAACACCCTGCTTCTGTGGATAAAAGAAGCTACTCAGGTGATTGCTACCCAGGACAGGAAGCTTGGGAGGAGAAAAGCACTATAGCTGTAGTCATTAGGTCTGTGAATCATTATCTACACACTAAAAACCTAGCCTTGTGGATAGGGATGCAAGGTGTAACAGACTGTAGTAGTGATGAGAAACTAAGTGTGCAGGTGCCCATGTATTACCTTGGGCTGAGAAAGATCCCTTCCTTGAGAGAAGATGCCTGTGAATGTCTTGACATTTCTACATTGCACTATAATTCTCACATTTCGGTAAATAAACCAGCCACAGCTCATATTTTATTATCATCCCACATTACTGCTGAGGGTGAACAATCACTGAAGTTACAGAATATTTTAAGTGGAGAAATCATTTTGAAGGAAAACAAAACAAAACTTGCCCTCAGTAAGGAAAAGCATGGTGCCTTTACAATCTGTTCAAAGACAGGCAGCAAGCTGAAGTGTAGTGCTCAGCATAGGAAATGATCTCAAGACAGTGGTAATTCATTTTACCCCTTCTCTAAGTGAAGTAGGAGCATGCCCTTCAGTTTATTTACATTACTTCTAAGAAAGGAGGAGGAGGAGCAGCTACCACAGAAGTTCTCCAGGAATGAGAGAGGGACCCACTTTACACACAAAAAACAAACCAGACTGTCAAGAGTCATTTCATGTATAAGCATGCAATGCATTAGCCACAAAGCAGTATCCATAATAATACAATTTTGGCAGTTATCAGGTCATGGTTGCTTTTTTGTATAGCATTTGTTAAACATTTTCAAGCAAAAACAATTACATAAGAAAATAAAGGAAAAGCTGCTGGGGCAAGACAACTAACAGTTTCACAAACAATAGTCTGACTTGAAAAAATTGCTTATAGCTTTGGAAGGCTATGTAACATTGCCACAACTGGAGTGTAGAGGACAAATTTAAATCAAGTCAGAGATATGAAACTCACTGTAGGCAAGGGAAAGAATTTACTCCAGCTAACACATAGATAACTGCAGATTCTTGATGGAAGTTTAATTATCTACCACTGCAGATGTACTTTCTCTATATTTTTAACATATAGCTTTTAAAAAAAAAAAAAAGTGTCTTTTCTAAGTCTGCTTTCTCAAACAACTGTTCAGGCACAAAAACTGTATACAATAGACAGCATGTTTCTTTGTACGATTTATAAATCAGTAGGTATATAAGAAAAAAAATTATCTTCCCCTCCCCCTCCATCTTAAAAGCAGAGTATCCAGATCATGGTCATCATGGTAGCAATGCTGAAGACTGCTGTACTAATCATTGTGGTTTGACTCCTGTTACACAGATCTTTTTGGCAACATTTGAAACTGAAGTTGTCAACCTTGTATTTCTCTTTAATTTGGTTCATGCCGCAGTCGGAATATTTATAGCAACCAGAGAACGTGTTTTCACCTTTAAAAAAAAAAAAAGTAAGAAGTTATGCAAAAATTACTAGCTTCCCTGTAGAGAAAACTGTTTCATAAGGGTATTCAAAAATATATTAGATATTCAGAGAGATTTCCCTGCCTTGTCTTATGTTATAACACAATGCTCTTGTGAGCTGTTTGGGACATAGCAGGTAGAGATTAATCCAGATCAGAACTACTTATATAAGAATCTGAATTTCACAGGTGGACTCATTTCAATAGATGGTCATAACAGACACCACATACACAAAAAGATCTGAGTTTTGTGGCTCTGGCTCATCCCAAGCACTGCAATCTGCAGGCAAGTGGCTCTTACATATTATAATATAAGACCAGCAAAGGGCGGAGATGGCCTTCCAGTGCCCAACCTGGCCAAATGGGATCAGCTATGAAATTCAGGTCCTAGTTCCTGGAATGCTGGTTTGAACTCATCTCTAGCTGGAATGCAAAGCACAAGGCAATGCTGGCAAGCAGAGTAAAAGCCTACAATTCAGTTTCCAAATTGGACTGCAGTGAAAATGAAAGTTTGTGTACTTCTCAGTCATGCACCACTTGGCATAAAGCAGCAACATATACCCCAACCCTAAATCAGTGAACTGGAGAGTCCTGGCCTCGCAGTTGGCAGTGAGATTTCCTCCTTTTACAAGTTTCCCACACGTCCACCAGTCATTCAACAGAGCAGTCTGTTGGACGCTTAACTGCACAATGGAATCTCTTAAAACCATAAAACCATGTCCCCACAGTTGTGTTGGAACATCCATAGTTATAACAGTTCAAACTGTATTAATGCACATAATCCTACATAAAGCCGAAAGAGCCAACAAGGACTTCAGTAAGAGTGTACTTCAGATGGACATTCATACAGACTTGTAGAAATAAAACCTATTTGATTACACTAGAATCATTAAAATTGAATGAATATAATTTACTGTATTTATTTTAAGTCTACCACATTTGGGAGGAGTGTAAACATACCAACTTTAAGCCATAGGCAAGAATCAGTGTCACTTGAGCAGGTAACATTGGTCTTACATGGCACAGCAGTAAATGGACAGTTGTAACACTTCAGCATATATCCTGAGAGAGAGAGAGAGAGAGAGAGGGGGGAAAGAAGCCAATTACTAAGTAATAAAACTTATTTCAGAACATCAGATGTACAAGGATAAAGTGTGACTTTTCAAGATTATTGTTAGGTCAAAACAGTTATAAATCCCTGAACCATAACCTCATGATAATCTGGTTTAAGTACTGCAACTGTTAGGTCAAACCACCTAATCCTTTAGTATTCGGATTCTGATTCCAAAACTGAAGTCAAATTCAGCTCCTAATACATCCACAAGAGTCCAGGGAGATAGATTTACATAACTCTACTGCTTCCTGCTCCAAACAGCCTGAGTTTTAGCAGTTGGTAGGGGACCTGACTCCAACAAGGTCCTGAGCAACTGGAGCTGGATTTAAACAGATTATGCATCTGCTGTTCCACACTGCCTGAACCTGCAGCCTCCATTCCATTATCATCCTTTTCTCCTTTGTTTTACCAGTGACATCAGTACTGCCCACCCGTTCACTTCACCAAAATCTTTGACCTTTATCTTCCTTGACCCTTACCTTCTCCTAGCTCCACTCCTCTCACCCCTCCTCCTCCATTGCCTTTCCCTTCTCTGCTCTCATTAACTCCACCTCTTACCATCCCATCACTTTACCAGTCTCTTCCTTCACTTCCTGTTCTAGCAAGTCCTCAGTTCCCCTGCATCTCTTCTTTGCTGCCAATGACATCAGTCCTAATCCTAGCGCTACTGCTTTCACTCCTCACTTTCCCACATTATTCCTATCCTCCCCTTCTTCATGCTCAGTCCTCTGACTTTATTCCAACCCCATATCTGTTGGAATGCATGCTCCAGTGTAGAAATAAAACAGCAGTGCCACCAAGACATGCATACAAGTTACTATAACACTCTTCCTTCCTTTTCTTCCCTACTCCCAAGTTGTCCTAAGTAAGACTGCAAGCCTCTGGGGCATGGACAATGTCTTGTTTGTTCTGTAACACTCCTACCAAACTTTGAGCACTATGGGCTGAAG
Source organism: Chelonoidis abingdonii (assembly GCF_003597395.2). Taxonomy (NCBI): domain Eukaryota; kingdom Metazoa; phylum Chordata; order Testudines; family Testudinidae; genus Chelonoidis; species Chelonoidis abingdonii. The sequence continues at coordinate 69,375,786 of NC_133772.1, forward strand.
CCTGCTCTTATTGAAGCTAAAAGCAACTGTTCCCTGCAATGAGATCAGGACCTCGCCCTATAAAAGGGGAGACTTTTGTATTAGGGAAAGGTCTCAGATACATCACACTCAATATAAATCCATTCAGACCTTTCACGTCACATTTCAGCATGTCTGCCAACCACATTATTTCTTCCCTTCCTCAGAGCCTCTCTTTTCCTGCAGTGAAGTCACAACCATAGTCCTTCACTGAAGGATCAAGAACAGCAAATGAAGCAGAGATGGGGAAGCCACTGGACACAACATTGCTAAAAATAACAGTATAGACATGGTAAGTACTGCTTAGGTGTGCAGAGAGCCTGTGTAGCGGTTCAGGTATGTCGAGTACTCTACGTTGCTAAGCCGTGCATCACCATCTACACTGCTACTTATAACCATGCTACCTAGGTGTGCAGTGTCTGTACCTTAAGTATAGACATATCTTAAGTCCATGTACCTGTCTTCATACAATGTTTATCTTGCATAGGGCAATTTTGAGAATGTGTCAGTGTTCTTGTCACCCTCTAGTCATTGCACTCTAAAGAAGCTATTTGGAACACACTGAGGCCATGGACTCAAGTAACCACTTTTTTGGCCAGTGGCACTCTCAGGTACTGGAGGGTTAAGAGAACAAGGTCCTTCCAGGCTGGCAAAGGCCAGTGGAGAAGTGCTGGGCTCAGTGCTCCAGGAAACTGGCAATGCTTCCTACAATAAGAGAAAAGCTGCCAGATACACACTTAGAGGCCTTGGTACAGTCTTATCAAAATTACATCATTTTAAGATGACAGTCTGGACCACTGCCACCTTGCATTCAGTCTTCCCTTTGCAATAAAGATCAAAAAGTTGTGAGAGTTGTCCCACCACCACATCTAGATGCCTCAGATTTCCTGGACATTTGAATCTGAGTCCCATCTTGGATATGGTGCAGAGAGTGCTCTTGTTGTGTTGGAGGATCTCTCAGCCATGGATGATGATCAAATAGCTTTCTGATACCAGACTGAACAAGTGCTTACAGTACTGCTGATCACAAGGCATCGATGACATGCTTGTGGATCTGATGTTGCTGTTTGAGCAATAAACACAAAGCCTCTCAGAGTGCTCTCAGCTGGAACTGTTGGGTAAATACTACTGTGACCTGACACTCATGTGGCATTCTCTTGGTCAACTTTATGTACAAAAAGGTACAAGGAGGGTTAGTGAAGCAGCATGGATTCCAGTGTGTTCAACATACTGATGTCACCCAGCTTTGTGTTTCTATCTTATTTTACTCAGACAGTAGAGTTAAATATAGGGCATGGAGGAGCACAAACTGGCTGAGTCTCAATGCATCTAGATTGCTTTCCCCACATCGCCCCAGATATGTTAAAAGTAACACCAGCTGGAGATGTGCGTGATATGCAATGGATGTACATGTTCCCAACCTGGATTCTCATTAGATTTCTGGTTATCACTGAACGATCAGCTTTCAGCAGCAGTAAAGCTGGCTTTTTACTGGTTAGGAGGATACAGCCTTACCTTTCTAACATGGACCTCACCAATTTAGAGGATGCCTTTATCAAAGCAAGACTGGATTACGTGCGACTACACCTTAAAGCCATTCAGAAACAAAAGCAAGAACACAATGTGGCAGCTTGCTTGGTGAGTGAGATATCTTCTCACGTGCATATTCAACCAATACTTTGTGATCCAGATGGATTATGGAGTCCAGATGAAGTGAAAGATCTTGGTATTGCTCTGTAAAGCAGTAAGTATTTTAAGAACATCCTATCTGAGAGACCATGTCTCTCTTCATACAGTTGAGATCTGCAAGAGTGCCTGAGATGAGTCCTCTTGGTATACCACATATTGGTGGAAGGATATTTCCTGTGAAGGCCCTTTTACCTTTTGCTCCATTCAAGACATGCTGCAAGGATCATTTTGAAACACAGCTAAAGAAATCACCACAACCTGTGTGGTGATGTATGCAAAATTATGGGGAATTCTTTTTTAGATCTGATTGTGCTGTCTGGATAATAGGTGATTGTAGTGCAGTAATTTGCAGGGGTGCTGTTTCTTCTCTTTAGACTGTTTTTTCCAGTTTTTAAATTAACTAGTTTAATTAAGTGTAAAACGCTCTTGTTCGTTTCTAAATAAATACTGTTACTGTACAACTATGAATGTCAGGGGTTACTGCTAGCATTGGTTCTTTGCAACATGAAGAGATCTGTCAGAAGTTTTTCCATTTGTATAGACATGCTCCCTATTCAAACCTGCTTCAGTCTGAAGTCTCATTTCAAAGGCCAAGACATAACCCTTTAAGGTGTTGTCAAGTCCCTTTTCTCTGAGGCAGAGGGAGGACTTGATTAGAAGAAGGGGAAAAGTGAAAAGAAGGAGATCAAGTAGAAGAGAGAAATTCTCCCTTCCTTCTTGCAAAAGGAGGAAACGTGGGATTCTCTCCCCATCCCCTTTACACATACCAGCATGTGTACGTGCACCCATTTGCCCTCACCCACCCACCTCTCCCTCATGGTAGAGAAATTTGAAAAAAGATTTTTTAGTTTATACTGGAAAAGAACCTATTTAAAAATCCTAATTCTGAAGTAAGTAGTAAGAATTAGAACTTAACATGCCATGTAGGATGGTCTCAGGGAATCCTCTATAAATTTATTTAGACATGCACCCTACTTAAGACAGCTGTGTAATAGCCTGCACCTTTGATGCTGATCTGGACAGAGGTCTGGTCTACACTATGCGTTTAAATCGATTTAAAGACCGTTAAATCGATTTAACGCTGTACCCGTCCACACTACAACGCCCTTTATATCGATATAAAGGGCTCTTTAAATCGATTTCTGTACTCCACCCCGACGAGAGGAGTAGCGCTAAATTCGCATATTAACAATTCGGAGTATGGTTAGTGTGGACGGAATCGACGTTATTGGCCTCCGGTGGTATCCTACAGTGCATCACTGACCGCTCTGGTCAGCAATCTGAACTCGGATGCAGCGGGCAGGTAAACAGGAAAGCCCCGCGAACTTTTGAATTACATTTCCTGCTTGCCCAGCGTGGAGCTCTGATCAGCACGGGTGCGATGCAGTCTCAATCCAAAAGAGCTCCAGCATGCATGGACCATACCGGAGATACTAGACCTGATCGCTGTATGGGGAGACAAATCTGTTGTATCAGAGCCCGTTACAGAACATGAAATGCCAAAGCGTTTGAAAAAAAAAACTCCAGGATACACAGCGCTGCGTGACAAGCATAACGGGAAGCCAGAGACTCAAATAGATGCTCATGGAGGGAGGGAGGGAGGGAGGGGTACTGAGGACTCCAGCTATCCACAGTCCCCGCAGTCTCTGAAAAGTATTTGCATTTCTGGCTGAGCTCCCAATGTCTGTAGGTTCCACAGTGTCTGGCGTGGTTCAGGGAACAGCTTCTCAGTTTCTTTTCCCCCCACCCTCCACCACATGAAAGAAAAGGGAAAGAAATCATTCCTTAACTACTTTCATGTCACTTTATGTGTACTGAATGCTGCTGGTAGACGCGATGCTACAGCAGTGAAGAGCAGTATCGCTCCTCTCCCTCACCCCGGTGGTAGACGGTGCTGTAGGACTGCCCACCATCCTCGAGAACCCCTGCCTGATAATTGCTCAATATCATGAGGAATAATTCTCTGTTACTCCAGTAGATAGGACAGAACGGCTAATAAGCATTTTCATCATAGCGAGTGGGGGCTTCAGACCCCCTGCTCCCTTTCCAGTGTAAAGAAAGATTCCGTACTGCCTGAGTCATAGCCCGGGAGGCTGCTCCAAGTCTGTTTCTTTCCTGCATTCTTTATAACTTCTGACACAAATGTGGGGGGGACACTGCCACGGTAGCCCAGGAAGGTTGGGGGAGGAGGGAAGAACGGGGCAGTTGTTGAGGCAGCCCCTGTGAATACTGACACGGAGCACTGTGCTCTCTGATACACTGGTTCTCTAATACACTTGCCTCTATTCTAGCAGGACGACTCTATTTTTAGAAATCCTAAGGGAGGGATTGACTCAGTCCCAATGAGTCAATCCCAATTTTGCTTTCAAAAATTTGAGCCAGGGGCACTCATGATACAGTGGACAGTATCAGAGAGGGAGAGATAACCGTCATCTCATGCCAGTTTACTCCGGCAGTAGACGGTACAGAACGACGGTAACCGTCTCTGCTATCATCGCAAAAGCAGTGATGCTGCTGTGTAGCGCTGGAGTATCGCCTCTCTCTCCACGGCATCCAGTACACATACGGTGCCGAAAAAAAAAAGCTGAACGGCTCCATGGTTGCCATGCTATGGCGTCTGCCAGGCATCCAGGGGAAAAAACGGATTGCGAGGGGGAAGGGGGATTTTTTGTTTTTCAACCTTTGGATTGTTTTTTTCCCGGAGGAAGGAATGACTGACAACATTTACCCAGAACACCTCGCGACATTAAGATTTCAACCTGAATTTCAAGGGCTGGGGAGACTCGCGGAACTATGGAGTAGCTACGGGAACGTGCTACCCACAATGCAACGCTTCAGAAATCGACGTTAGCCTCGGACCATGGACGCACAACGCCGAATTACTGTGCCTAGTGTGGCCGCATGAAATCGAATTTATAATATCAGTTTTATAAAACCGATTTTAGCTAATTCGATATTATCCCGTAGTGTAGACGTGGCCAGAGTTAAAACATCCTATGGAACTTGGAATTCCATCTATACCAAGTCCATATCCCAAGCTCTTAGTCTGCTTGCCCTTGATTTATGTCATTATTGTATGACTATTTACATAATTCAATCTTAATCTGATATTCTATTGCTGAAATAGGATTCTGCTATTGCACTGGGCTGCAATTGGTTTGCTGTTTGCAATGCAATGCATGCTGCATAAAAGATACAGATTGGCAGACCACCACAGAACTCTAGCAAAACCAGTTGTGGCTAAGTTCAGCAAGGGCAGGTGTATACTTCCCAGGGGCTGTGCACAAGGGATCACTGAGTCTACTGTAGCTAGTGGGCCAGAATAGCTTCTCGGAAGCAGTTTTGCCACCTGAAGAAAAGTGGTGAGAGGATCCTCCCTCTGCAATTTGCTCAGCACTAGCACAGCTACTTGGGTCCGATGCTGGGCTCAATTTGCTTTTTAATGTAGACATTTCAGGATACCTACCAGAACTGCAAAACACTGCCAGAATAATGAAGCCAGTGACCAGGACCCAATTTGTTTTGTTCCCGTTCATGTTTCCTCCTATATCTGGAAGCAAGAGCACAGTCATGAGTTAGGATTAGACTCCTTAGCTCAAAATATTTAATGTTAGGGAAAAAATGGGGAAGAAAAAAAACAACCCTACAAAATCATCCTTTATAAGGGCAATAACATTTGGAGATTCGAGATGGGGACCAAGGTGTCAAAGTGGAGATAATGATCCCATACCTCACTGAAATGTTGGGGGAATAAATTCAGTAATGTATGTGAGACATTGGATATTATAGTGATGTGGGCTGTATACCCATGAATACCTATGATAGTATTGTCATGGGTGGGCCACATAATTAGAATGAACATTCAGAACCCTTGACAATTACAGATTGTAAAGAATCCCAGCTCTCATTAATAAAAAAGTTAGTTTCTCCTAGGGTGACCAGATGTCCTGATTTTATAGGACTGTCTTGATATTAGGGGCATCTTACACAGAACCCTATTCCTCTCCCACCGCCCATCCTGATTTTTCACACTTCCTATCTGGTCACCCTAGTTTCTACCCATCAGGCTGTGAAGAAAACATTCAAAATGTGAACCAAGTGCAAACCAAAGCAATGAAGTCTACCAGAGACTGCAGCCAGCCTGTCATGGCAAGTTTTCCCTCTCCATTTCACTGAATACTGAAGCCTAATGATGATAGTTAACATTGATATTTAAAGAATGTCACTGCTGATCATTTTGGTAGAAGTGCAAGTGGGTAGGCACAAAGCTCAGAGAGGGGAGACTGGAAGTTGCAGCAGAAGGGAAAAAGACACAGAAAGGAAGATAGAGAAGGAATAAAGATAATGAAAGTAGAAACAGCTGTGGTCCTAAAGGGCAGCACTCAGCAGAGAGCAGCAGTAAGGCATTAAATAGTAAATATAGCAACTGGAAAGTTAACTACTACACAAGAGCCATATCCTACTGTAGTAGTAGGCCTGGCTGCCTCCTGAGCATCCTCTGGTGGCCTTTGAATCAGTCTGCAGTGCTCTGCTTTGTTTTTTTCTTTTCCCCTTAATATACTCAAAACACACATCCATTTCCATCCCCTCTTTGGTTCTGCTTTACTAAGTTAACCAACATTCAAAAATAAAGTTTAAGTCCATCCATTCTCCTAGGCCTGTCACCTCACTCCCAAAGTTTCAAGTTTCTCTGTAGAAGCCTACTCCGTGAAAACTCTGCAGAGTCAGGAGCCTGGCTTCTTCCTTCTTCTCTTACTGGGGCAGCAGGTGATTCCTGCTCAGAAGCGTTCCCTTAGTAATCAGAGTTGTTTGACTCCAGGCAAACCCAGTCAGACTTTCCCACAGGAGCCTCCTGCTCACCAGGTTCTGCCCTCCACTCTCCTCTGAAGTCAGATTCTTTCCTACAGGAGCCTTTTTTACTCCCTGCAGTTTTCCTGAGCTTCTCACCTTCATTGCAGCCTCCTGCTGCTCTTTATAGGGAAGTACTGATCTCAGGTGTGGCTTATTCAGTAATCAGGGTTGGCTAGCCCCAGGCTGTGCAGCCCTTAAGGGGCATGCCACCCTGTTACACTTACCTTTGATCTTTGAGATCAGTGGGAGGCTTGCACAATGGGAGATCCACTGTGAACTGAGGATAGCCCAGGATTTTTCAAACAGGGGTCACTGCTTGTGTAGGGAAAGTGCCTGGCAGGCCAGGCCAGTGTGTTTATCTGCCCCGTCCGTAGGGCCAGCCGATCATGGCTCCCACTGGCCGCGGTTCGCTGCTCTGGGCCAATGGGAGCTGCTGGAAACAGCAGCCAGTAAGTCCCTCGGCCTGCACCACTTCCAGCAGCTCCCATTGGCCCAGAGCAGCGATCCGCAGCTAGTGGGAACCGTGATCGGCCGTCCCTGCGGATGGGGCAGCACCGGCCCGGCCTGCCAGGGGCTTTCCCTACACAAGTGGTGACCCCTGTTTGAGAAACCCTGGGTTAGTCTCTGGTACTGTGTTTATAACCCCTCCACAGGCTTATTAAAAATGGCATTAACCCTCTGCCAAAAAAATGAAGGTGACACCCCTAATCTATTTAAATAGCTTTGGAACCAAGAGGTTGAAGGACTAGTGGTCCAACCGTGAAAATGGGAGCCAGGAATTCCTAAATCAATCCATCCTTCAACACTGATTCCCTACACTTTTGTCTTAAACATCCCTTAACTTCTGTGTCTCAGCTTCCCCTACTGTAAAATGGGGACAATTTCTACCACTCTAACTATTTATTAACCCCCAAAACATCCCCTAAGGAGCTTTACTTCCTATGTATTTTATTTGATGACTGGCACGTAACTAGGAAATGAACAATTAGATACAGCAGGTAACTAGGAAATGAACACCAGATCATTCTGTTGCTATGGGACTAGCCAAATTTTACTGATGTCTCAGTCCTTTGTGAGGCACCAAAATCAAAAATAAAAGACTTGCAGCACATTAATGCCTGTCAGCAGACCTCCAAGTTCTTATACACTAAGAACAGCAGTATTTATACAGCAGTAGCCTTTGGACTTCTACCACTTCAGCCTTCGTAATGTCACATTAGAGGATCCATCATCTTTTCACACTCTTTAAAGGTCAGATGGGTCTGCTGTGATCATTAATGCATAACACAAGCTACAGAATTTTACCCAGTAATTTGTGTAGTGGAGATAATTATTCTTCCTGATCTGCCTCTCTCTACTCCTTGGAGGAAAGGGAGAAGGGGTGGTGGACTCAAAGCTGAAGCAGAACCATCACCTCCAACACCAGCTAGCCATCAGGACTCCTTGTTCTGTCATACACTGTTCCAGAATGTGGTGCAGCAAAAGGAGAACTGCTGGCTCTGTCGTCAAGTCCAATAACTTGTTAAACTATAACATCTCTATTTAAGGAGTGCAAATGATCACTTCCCTTAGTAATTCATTCCAGTGGTTGATCACTCATTTAAGAAGTTGTGTCATTTTGACATTTTTCCACTTCAGATTTCTTGTCACTGGATTTTGTTAGGCTTTTTGTCTGCTAAATTAAGGAGCCCCTTCATATCATCTCCTTGTGTAGAAGCTTGCAGACTATGATAAAGTCAAAACTTAACCTTCTCTGATAAGATAAACAGGTTGAGTTCTCGAAAACATCTTAGAATAAGAGTCTTCAGAGAAGAACTAGAAAAATTGAATTTCTGATCTCCCTAATTCTTCCAATGTTCTTTTTGAAGTGTGAAGAGCAGAACTAGATGCAGTAGCTCAGTAATGGTCTCACCCATCTCCCTATTCTTACTTGATAATCCTTGGATGTGTAAGAGAGAACTCTGTTAGCCCTTTTGCCACTGCATCACATTGGGACAGGACCTCACAGTCACTTAGTCATCTACAATGATTCCTGAGTTTTTTTTCCCCCCACAGAATCACTGCTTTGTGGGATAGTCCTCCATCTTTAAGTATGGCTTACATTCTTTATCCCTAAACATATGACTTGTCACTTGGCAGTATTTCAAACATGTTCAATTGTGCCCAGTTTACTGAACGATCCAGATGGCAGGCTCTAACGCACTAACATTGTATGTCTGCTATCAGTTAGCCTTGTTAAAAATCCATTTACATTGAGCTATGTTAATTTTGTGTAACCCTATTTTTTAAAAATTGGTATCACTCATAAGTCAAATGCCTGACAGAAGTCCAAGTAAACCATATCAATTATCTTTATCAACCACACTCAGTTTTGTCAAACAAATGTGATTCTTTCACAAGACATTTTCCATGAAACCATGCTAACCAGCATTACTTAGATTTTTAGCCTCTAATCCCTTATTGACAGTTGGGCATAAGCCCTTCTATTATTTTACTTGGGCTTAATATACGACTTACCAGCCTGTAATTAGCTTGCATTATTTTTAAATGGAAAACAAAGTATTGGCACAACACTGGCCTTCTTCCAATCCTCTGAAATTTTATCAAGATCTATTAAAAATGAATACCTGTGGTCTGCAGTCAACTCCATTAAAGTTCTTGAATGCAAATTGTTGGGAGCTGCTAATTTTTTAATCAACTAACTTTAGTTAAGATGCTGTTTAATATCCTTCTTTGCTACAGCTAGATATAGCATTCAGCATTAGCCCAAATACAAAATAGAAATAGGAATTGAACAATTCTGCCAGTGTCATTTCATAAGTCTCTGAAGGGTTGGTTCAGTAAAAACAAGCCAACTGTCTAAATTCATCCCCGGTGAACTCCCCTGAATCAACAGAGTCACACAAGGACTCAATACATCCAGGCATATGCAATGGGAAAGTCAGACATATTTAAGCAATTGACAGTTAACAGCAAAAGGCTCCTGGTTTTTGGAAACCTCAGATTTGAATGGCATTCACAGCTGCCATGGTTTAATGTTCTTTGGCCAATTCGACAAAACTTATCAGTATGAACTGACTGTCTCTCTCTCCACACAAATCCCTCTTTGCAAACACACACCTTCTGAAGTCTCCTGGACATTAGGCTTATTGTTATTCTGCCATTATCCTAAACCAATATAAAGTCACTTGACTTGCCCTACATCTCTTCAAACTCCATACATGGTGGGCAGGATGAGCTGATATATAGTACTTCAGTCTCTGTGGGCATGATTCAGATGATCTGCTCAAGTGACTGTTTTTAATTTCAATGGGACTATCCTGAGCAAGCAGCAGAGAATCCTGTGGCACCTTATAGACTAACAGAGGTTTTGGAGCGTGAGCTTTCGTGGGTGAATACCCACTTCGTCAGCTCACGCTCCAAAACCTCTGTTAGTCTATAAGGTGCCACAGGATTCTCTGCTGCTTTCACAGATCCAGACTAACACGGCTACCCCTCTGATACTATCCTGAGCAAGAAACTCCAGAGCAGTTCTAAGTGTTGAAGAATCTTGCCCTGTACAAGTCAGACTGTGATCTTCCTGTACTTCTCGGCACTGCACTTTGATAACCTGACATGCATTTAGGCGTTCTGCTAGCTTTCCGCTCTCAAGCCGCACTTCTCGCCTAGCACACCCGTTTAGCGCTGACTTTGTGCCCGCTACATATCTAGGCGGCCCAATGCCCGGGGCTGCTAATACAAAATTACTGTTGAGGCAGAAAGGGGGTGGGGAGAAACGGTCTGATAACCCCTAGCGCAGCCAACTACAGCAAATCCATTACAAAGAACAAGAGGGGCTGCAGCCCTGGGTGCCAAGTCACGGCTCACCGCAGAATGCCCTGAAGACGGTACATCTAAGGATCACGCCACTCCAGCCCTGCCGGGGGGCTGCACACGATTGCCAGACACAAAGGGGAGCTGGAAAGCCGGGCTGCCTCGGGCAGGGCGTGAATCCTGCCGTTAACGGAGCCCGCGCGTGAGGCAGCACTTCGGGAAAAACAAGGTCTGTGGCCTGGGTCCCGCGGTTTCCTTTCTCTCCCGTCAGACCCGACACGAGAACACGGGCCTGTTGCAGAAGCCGCCCCGGGACCCCGAGAAGGCGCGCGCCCCGCGGGCGGGAGCGGGGAGGTTGTGACCAGGGTACTGCACCCCTCCCGCAATCATCCACTACGTGTCTGACACAGCAAGGCCCGGACGGAGGGTCACTGGGCACCGCACGGCCCTAGAGGAAACACGGGCTCTGCCCCAAGCGGTTATAATTCAGGAGCCCCCGCCTGACCGCGAGCCACGTCCTGCGCCCCCCGCTGCAAACACCCCGGGGCCACGAGCCCTCCTGCCCCTGCTCACCCGCCGCAGGATCTTCCAGGGGGCTACGCAGCAGCCCAACGGTCTCCGCTCCCGGCTGAGCTGACACCACCCCACCCGCTGCTCATCTGCCTCCTCCCAGCCCCGCGGTCTAGGAGGGGCCAGTCCACTGCGTCTTATCTACCTCCGCAATCTACAGGGCGGCAACTTTCGCTCTCAGGAGCTGTGAAAAAACACCCCCTTGAGCGCAACACTTTCAGCTGCTGTGAGGCTCCCCTCCTGGAGGAGTTTTTTTTAGCGCTGCCAGTGTAGACTAGCCAGTCAATCCCCAGAGCTGAGCCCTGGTAGTGATTTGCTGGGCAATAAGGGGGGAGGCTGAGGATGAATTTGTGCAGCTAGAAGCTATGCTAATTTTATCCCAGTCCCCAAAGGTGCTTGCACAGATTCTCTTTTATGGGTCAGATTTGCTCATAAGGCCCAGCTGTCAGGACAGGGCAGCTGTTTTTCCTCGCCTAGAGAAAAGGAACTGAAGCTATTCCTCTCTGGAGACAGAGACACCCTGCAATGAGGCAAACAGTTGTGTAATTCCTGCTGTGGAAGTTGCTAAAATGCATTCCTTCCCCATTTGTCAGGGATCACAAGATTTGGACTGGTTTACCTTGGTTTTTGCTTTACTAAGAAAGGATGTATCTGCTCCAGGGCCCCTGCTTGTGAAGAAGGAACGTCATTTGAAATTTAAGCAGACAGATTTGCATTCTGTCTGAAACAGGAAGAGAGATAATTCAAGCAGACCCACCCTTATGGTTGTTGTGGAAGTAGAAGCTAAGAGAGTAGACAAAGCTATAATAAAAACAAAACAATGGTGAGGCTAGAGAAGTGGTCTGGAACCTTTCCTCACTACAAAAACAATGAGGAGTCCTTGTGGCACTTTAGAGACTAACCAATTTATTTGGGCATAAACTTTCATGGGCTAAAACCTGATGAAATGGGTTTTAGCCCACGAAAGCTTATGCACAAATAAACTGGTTAGTCTCTAAAGCGCCACAAGGATTCCTTGTTGTTTTTGCTGATACAGACTAACACGGCTACTACTCATAGACTCATAGACTTGTAGGTCAGAAGGGACCAATATGATCATCTAGTCTGACCTCCTGCACAAAGCAGGCCACAGAACCCTACCCATCCACTTTTATAACAAC
>NC_133772.1:69387986-69406957 GCF_003597395.2 Chelonoidis abingdonii
GATGAAGTAAAGATTTTTGCAAAAGGAAATCTAGCCAAGTCTAAATAAAAGTGGGAGAACAAATATGCAGAACCACAAGAGAGCTCTGAAATGAAGACTGGCAGAATTGTTGTAAGATAAATAAGCGGTCATTTGAGGCTGTGTGGTAAAGTATAAGAGTGCCAAGGCTGTAGAATCAGGAACAAGACAATTCAGAGACACCACCATAAAAGGAAGCAAATTGAACACCATTTCTTTAATGTAGCCCTCTCCTCCAGGGTGACCAGATAGCAAGTGTGAAAAATCAGGATAGGGAGTCATAGACACCTATACAAGAAAACAACCCAAATATCAGGACTGTCCCTATAAAATCAGAACATCTGGTCATCCTATCTCTCCCAGAGCTTCCTTCCTCTAGCCAAGTGGATTTCAACCTGGGGGTCTGCAGATTATGTCTAAAGCAGTGACACTCAGACCTCAGTGGTTCAGGAGCCAAATTAGCTATCAACATTATCCAAAAGACCCACAGTAATGTGAATTCATTGCTTCATTTACTATAGTACAATTCATATTTAAACAATATAACACGATAAAAAATTTTCACAGCAAACAAGTTAATAACTTAGCACAAGGTAACTTAATTGGGTAGTAAAAGCATCCTCATTGGTTAATAACTTAGATTAGTTAATTAAATCATTGCATGATTTACTGCATAAACAGTAGTTTAATATCATGCAATGCAAAGAGTCACAGGAGACACATTAAAGAGCCACAGTTTGATTATCACTGATCTAAGGGGGCTATGAAAGGTAGTTTCAGATTATTCTTATTGTGTACTGTGGGCAGTGTTGTCACAAACACGACAGCAGGCAGAGGAGCCCTTATAAATATGTTATGATTGTGAAGTACAAGCACAGGGAAGGGCTCAAGTTATATTAATATACAGTACTATGTGTGTCATTTCCATAGCAAATTATTAATCTTACAAACACATAAATAAAGTTCATATGACTTCAGTGCAGGCTCAGAAGAAGCAGTGGAGCAGATATGAGCTGAAAAAAATCATGAATTCATTACTAGGTCTCTAATACCCGATGTTTCCCCTTTGGTTTATCTGTGACATCCACACAGTGCTGCTTGCCCTTACAATGTGTGATAAAAAAGAAGCTGGTCCAGCATAGGGGCATTACTGGGTGGACCTGGGCTGGAGGAAAAAAATGTGTCTGTCCATCCACAACGTTTGTGCTAACACTGCCCTTTCTGGATAAAGACACCCTTAAGCAAGCATATGTGATCTTATAGCCCTCTAGTGACTGCACACTAAATAGGCTATTGAAGCCCTTCAATGTTTTGAGTTACCCACAGTACATAATAAAAATAAACAGAAATGTAGGGGTGGAAGGAACCTCAAGAGGTCATCTAATCCTACCCTCTGTGTTGAGGCAGTACTTAGTATACCTAGACTATCCCTGAGAGTTGTTTGTCTAACCTGCTCTTAAAAACCACCAGTGGCAGGGATTTCACAACCTCCCATGGAGGCCTGTTCCAGTGCTTAAAATTGTTATAGTTAACCTTTTCTTAATAGCTAACCTAAATCTCCCTTGCTGCAGAATAAGCTGATTACATCTTGTCCTACCTTCAGTGAACATGGAGAACAACTGATGACTGTCCTGTTTATAACAGACCTTAACAGTGGTTTCCAACCTTCTTAAGCACAAGATCACTTTTTGAATTTAAGTGCAACCTAGTATCTACCTCAAAGAAAACGTAAGAATAACAGTAATCACACAAACCCAAACACTCTTATGCTGCCCATTGTCCTGACCCTTTCCTGAGGCCAAGCCCCTATACTACCCATTCTCTGAGGCCCTGCCCTGCTCCCTCTACCCCCTTCCCTCCATCGTTCGCTGTCCCTCACCCTCACTCACCTAACCGTTTAATTAAATTACCTACACCCATAAGTTTCAAATAAACAGATACTTACTAATGGGTATGGCACAGTCAAGGCTTCCTCAGCAAAGGGACTATTTTACCTTGAAGCCAGGCTGCAATGCTAGGGCAGGGCCAATACCTGCCTCTCCCTCATCAGGGGGGGAAAGGCATGTGTGACGGTCCCTGGGGATGGAGCCAGAGCTGGACACAGTGGCTGCAGGGAGCAGAAATCAGCATAGTCATGGCAGATATTATCACTGACCCATGGGGCTCGGTGGCCTGCTGAGATGAGTCCTGGGGTGGAGGTGGCACTCCCTTCCCAGCCCCCTGTGATGCTTGGCCAGTGCCCCACCATCTAGGGCTGTCATGAGCCACCTGGCATTGCTGCTCACATCCCAAACTTTCTTCCACACCTCTCAAAGGGGATGTGTCCCACAGTTTGACTAAAGGGAGATATGATAAAGATCTATAAAATCATGACTGGTATGGAGAAAGTAAATAAGGAAGTGTTATTTACTCCTCATAACACAAGAATTAGGGGTTACCAAATGAAATTAATAGGCAGCAGGTTTAAAACACACAAAAGGAAGTATTTTTTCACACAAACGCACAGTCAACCTGTGGAACTCTTTGCCAGAGGATGTTGTGAAGGGTTCAAAAAAGAACTAGATAAGTTCCTGGAGGATAGGTCCATTAATGGCTATTAGCTGGATGGGCAGGGATGCAAAACCATGCTGTGAAGTGTCCCTAGTTTCTGTTTGCTAGAAGCTGGGAATGGGTGACAAGAATGGATCACTTGATGATTGCCTGTTCTGTTCATTCCCTCTGAAGCACCTGGCATTGGCCACTGTCGGAAGACAGGATACTGGCTAGATGGACTATTGGTCTGACCCTGTACGGCATTCTTATGTTCTTAAATGGCCAGATAGGTCAAATGGGGAAGTGTGGGGTGTAGCTATATTTGCAGTCAGGGCCGTCTCTAGACATTTGGTGCCCTATGCAGCCCCATGCCTCAGCGGGGGCGGCACGGGGGCTGAGCCAAGGTCTGTGGGGGCAGGAGCAGGTTTTGGGAGGGTAGGGGGAACCACTCCCAGGCACGAGCCAGGAGAGTGGAGAGGGTTGGGCCAGGTCACTCCACTTCCTGCCACCCGCTGATTGCATGCAGGCAGGCCCGACTCCGCAGTGGGAAGTGGAGTGACAGCCTTACCTGCCCGCTCTGCTCTGCTACCCTGGCTTCCCACGCATTGGGACTTGTGGGGCAGGAGGGAACTGCTCCCGGCACACACTGGGAGCAGAGTGACTGGGGCCGGGTGTTCCACTTTCCACCACCCAGTGAGTGCAGGACGTGCCCAACCCCTGTTGCAGTCCTCCAGGGCATAGCTCAAGGGAAGGGGTAGGGGGGGGGTAGGCCTGGGTCAGGGGTGGAGCAGAGGTGGGACTATGGGGAAGGGGTGGAGTGGGGTCAGGGTTGGAAAAGGTGAGTAGTGGGGCAGAGCAGAGGGAGCGGAGGCTTGAAGAAGAGATGTGGGTGAGGGCAGAGCAGGGTCGGGGCTATGGGAAGGGGTAGGTAAGTGGGGGCAGGGGTGGGAAAAGGTGGGTGGGCATGGAGCAGGGGTGGGGGCAGGGCCGTCCTTAGGATTTATTGTGCCTAGGTGGGATTATTAAACTGATGCCCCTGTGCCTATCTTGCTTTTAGCAACATAACAATAAGCTTACACTATGGAAAACTTGCCACATGCATGTTACTAAAACCAGTTTAAATTAATTAAGCACACTGTATGCTGATGAACTAGCACTAAAAGAAAAAATTCTGATTTGACAAGATAAAGCAAATAATATAATTTTTTAAATTTTTCAAACATTTTCTTGGAAAATTTAGATGAAGAGGAATTAAAGAAGGATTAGTTTTTAATTAAAAGCAATCTTTCTGGCTTTTTGGCTGGCAAAATCAGTAATAATGTCATCGTATGAGAAAGACAAAGTGATGTCTTTTCGACTTGCAAGAATAGCAAGACCAGTCAAATGTTCCTGACTCATTGTAGAGTGGAGATATTTTTTAATGAGCTTTAGTTTTGAGAAACATCTGTTCTCCTGATGCTACTGTTACAGGAATTGTCAGATAGAATATGAGTGGCAATTTGCTGGTATGAATAAACTGTACAATGTCCATCATCGATTTTGCATGTGGCAACAACTCAATTCTTCGTACAGTTCATGTCCATTTAAATCAAAATGATCACCATGCTTCAGGATGCTCTCTAGGTCAGGGGTCCCCACGTTGTGCCCGCGGGCACCATGGAGCCCAAAGGGGCCTCTCAGTGCACCCGCGTACTGGCTGGAGGACGAGCATCTGTGGAATTGTCACTGAAATTCGGCAGCATTTTGGCGCCGGGCGCCTCTGGATGACACTGCTTGCCGCCAAATTTCGGCAGCATTTCGGCAGATGCTCATCTGCCACCATGGTCTTCATCTGGCCGCCCGCAGACAAAGGTAGGACACTAGCTCTAGGTTCTTGCACTTTGTTTAGTTGCTCTTGTTTTCCTATTTCGTTGAATTTAGTCCCAACTAGCGCCTGTTGCCAGCTGAGTGAATGGAACCCCAGGCCAACAGGGTTGAGTGGTTCAGCCAGGGTCTCAGCCACTGGCCTTCTCATCCTGCTGCCAGCCTGGGGTTCCTTGGGATTCCAGGCCAACAGCGGGTGCTGAGATGGGGCTGGCAGCTGGGACCCGAGTGGCAATGGGGCAGCAGCCGGAACTTCAGGGCAGCAGTGGGCTGAACCGCTCAGCCCGCCGCTACGTGTCATCAAAATCAGCTCGCTTGCCACCTTTGGCACATGTGCCGTAGGTTGCCGACCCCTGCTCTATACACTAGTAAGGAGATGAGCATATTACAGTTGTTGGAGGGCTCTATTTAGCAGTAACAGGGCTATAGGAAAGTCAGTCAACATTTTTGTTTCTCTGAAGAAAAATGGCCCACTCCTTCCCATACCAAACTTGTCACAAATAATTATCAACAACTCTAATTTTCTGTTTTTGCTAAGATATTGATTTTTTAAATATATATATAGAAATTGAATTCAGGATTGTTAGCAAGAATTTTTGGCAAACAATTTTGCTCCAATGACAATCAAAATGGCAACACAGTACTGCTTTCATGCTTGGCTCACCCCCCAGCTGCTGGTTCAACAGCTGCAGTAGAAGAAGAGATAGGTGGAAAACTGCAGGACCCCAAAATCCCTCTTGGGGTGCAGAGCGGCAACAGCAGCAGCAAACCTTCAGGTCCTATCGCACGCCAATTGGCACCACCGCCAGCCCAACGGATCATAGTTAAATAGCACAGCATCTGATCTTAGGGATGGGGCACCCATGGAGCCACAGCAGCTCATCCCGCCCTGTGCAGCTCCCCCCGGATGAGATGGAATCACTGCCAGTCTAGGGAGAGACGCGTTCCCCAGCTCAGGTGACTAGATCGATGTCCTGATTTCATAGGCCAGTCCCGATATTGGGACTTTGTCTTATATAGGCACCAATTACCCCCACCTAGGGTGACCAGACAGCAAGTGTGAAAAATCAGGACTGGAGGTGGGGGGGCATAGGAGCCTATATAAGAAAAAGACCCCAAAATTGGGACTGTTCCTATAAAGTGGACATCTGCTCACCCTACCCCAACCCCCAGCCTGATTTTCGCACATGCTACCTGGCTATCCCAGCCATGTGTGACCATTCCAATCCTGGCTGCCTGCGAGGAAGTGAGTTACTTTCACTGTCATTTCCTTCAGCAGGTAGGCAGCCAGCCTCACCTCCCCGCCAGCATCTCACCCAACACAGACCTGACAGCCCTCACGCCGGGGGAAAAAGTCACACTCACAGGTGAGTTCCTTCCCCCACCTCTTCCCAGAGACTTCCCAGCAGCCAATCCCCTCCCTAAGACTGTGCTGCATTTGGCTCTCTCTAGGACCCAGCAGCCCTGCTCTTACATTCTCCACTGCTTCCCGTCTGTCTGGGCTCCCGGCAGAGTGGTGCCCCCAGACCTAGTGGTGCCCTAGGAGGCTGCCAGTTCTGCCTATGGCTAAGGATGGCCCTGGGTGGGGGCTTTGGGGAAGAGGCGGGGTGGGGGCAGAGCAGGGGCAGCTTTCCTGGCTGGCTCAACCAGCCGGGGGATTAGTGAGGGTAGGGCCTTGGAACAGAGGCTGATGATGCCATGACTTTTCCAAATGGAAATCCAGCCATGTTTCCTCCTTGAGGAAAGAAACAAATTATGCAGAAGCAGAAAACAGCCCTAAGAAGAATGAAAGGCAGGGTTGTTCCAAGAGAAGCAAGATAATTAGAGGCTTTATTGCATATTTTATAGATTCCATGTAAATTTGCTTGAAGTCCAATATGCTCCTTGTGTTGCTAAATGGGAGCTAATGAAATGGCTGCTAATTAACACAATAGCAACAATTGACAAAAAGTGATGTTACCTGAATCAGTATGATTTGAAACCAGAGTATTCATCATCAAAGAGAAAAAAAATTATATTAGGAACTAACAAAGAACAGAGGGAGTATCTGGTTCAGAAAGTCAATGATTCATGTAATGTAGGGATGAAAAACATCTATGAATGATCTAGTGTGTTGTCTCTTCTGTGGTAGGATTGTTCCCTACTATATGTTAGTTTACCCAGACAAAAGGGATAGTCTGAAGCTTGAAATTAGATTAGTAACCCTCACCACTTCCTAATAAAATAACCCCTTCCCCGCACAGCTAACAGCTCTATGTAGCCTCCACTCCCAGATAGTGTGCCTTGTAAATTACTTAAGGTTAGGTTTCTCATTTCCCAACATAGGATTCTTTCCTAACGGTAACAAGCATTCTGGTAAATAACAATACTTATCTCACAATTTTGTTTATTTTTGTCCTTTTTTATTAATCAAAAATCACCATCATCACTCACGTTCTGCGGGATCAGATAAATTCCAGAACATCTTAATAGCTGGAATCATTTTTATCAAATGAAACTAAAACCAAACTGTCATATGTTCTACAAGGAATAATATGGTGCCTTCATCTGCCCATAGGTATGGCAACAAAGCAGAAGTGTACTGACTGGTCACCATACGAGACTCTGGATACCCCAGACCAAGGATCTCAGGAATAGTCTTTGGTAATTGACACCCCTCTTCCCCAAAGCAAGTAGGGTAGTACACCGCTAAGGAAGCCGGGGAAGATTTAATATTACTAAGTACAGATTAAGAGAGGGGCTGCAAATATAGTAAAAGCACCCAAGTCTATCCCCTTCACTTTCTGCCCCCATCACGTAGTGAGCCAGTACAATTGGCAGCAAGATCAAGGCTGTGCCAAAAGCCTTCTTTCCATGTACAGAAAGAGCATTTTTCATGCAATACATGTTTTATTAGTGGCAATAATAATAAAATATTGGCAGTTATAAGTGTTGCACAAAGAAGTTCTACAAGTCTACTTCTGAAACATTCACATTTAGAAGCCCAAAGAGTTAGTTGCATTTGCTGAATCTGTTTTCAAGCAGAAACTAATTAAAGCATATCCATACCGGAAATTTTGCTAGGTGTGCCTTTTAAACTCTTAACTGTTTTTCAGACAAAAATATTGGGCTAACACCAGAAGATTGCATACGAAGTTGTTTGCTGTGCAAAGGACCTGCTCAGCTCAAATCTTTGTTGTGAAAGCCATCATAAGCAATAGATAAAATTTATACAAGATGCTGAAGCAGCAACTACATGTACCTGGATGCTATAGAATTCTACAGAGAGGCAGGGCATTCCTTACTTACTTAAAATGCACCTCAATTTAATTTTCAAATGTAAAATACTCAAAAGCTTTTCCCAAAATAATGCAATTTCAATGGCTTCAAAATTCATTTGCAAAACATTGTTAAACATATTTCAGCAAGAACTAGGATTTCAACTATATTAATAAGATCATAAGAAATTTTACTTCTAAACAACAGTAGGAGAATTCACTGGCTGAAGGATAATAAAAACATATTGGACAAGAGAGAAAAACATAATTGCAAATTCACAGAACATTAAGAAATTAAAATTTTCTAGCACTTAATATGTATTTTTCCATGTTTTTCCCATATACAGTTTTTTCTAAAATATGGTATTTTCCTCCAAATGTGGCATCATCTCTCTGACTGATAACACACAATGTGCCCCTTTTTCCAGACAGCTGTTGACAGTAATTTATCTGAGAGAAAGCACTTTGTGAAGCATGATTTATAAGCCAGAGGGCAAAACTCCACCACTTCATAGAGAATTGAGAAAATATTTAGCAATACAAACAGAAAAAAATATGTTTATCTTTTTGTCTCCAGATTAAAAGCAGAACATCCAGATCATGGTCATCACAGTCGCAATGCTGAAGGTTGTTTTACTAACCACTGTGGCTGGACTCTTGTTGCAAAAGTCCTTTTGACAGCAGTGGAAATCAAAGTTGTCAGCACCAAAATCATCAGCAATCTCATTCATGTTGCATCGGGATTGTTTCCAGCAGGCATAGGTTTTCAAATCAGCTTTAAAAAAAAAAAAATCAAAAAAAGAGTTAGAAGCAGGATACCATACTGTTTGCTTCTCTGTAGAAAGAAGCAGAATCACTGCCCTGGTCTGAACAAGCCCAGTTCTTGTTGTTCAAACTCCTTTGAACACGTTCAGTTACTCTTCCGTGAACACACACTATAAACATGCTGGTGGGAACACAATATGTGAGGCAACAACGGGCTTGTCATTAGATCAGTATTAACTTGAGATATGACTCAAGTATTCCCTCTAACTGAATGTCTACACACAAATCTCTAGCTCAGCTGAAATAGTGCTTTAAACTCAAGCTCATTGGCCCATCAGGAGTCTGGGTTGAATCTCAAGTGCTGCTGTCTCTCAAGCTAACAATGCAGTGGGGATGCAGTTATGGTCAACAGCTTGAGTTAGCACAACTCATAAGCTACACAGAGTGATTGGGTTAGCAGCTAAGTTTTCTTTCACAGGAAAACCTGGAATGAACTATTCATTGCTGGATAATGCCCAGTTTGTGCTCAGTTCTCATCACAGAGTCTACAGTTTAATGAAAACACTACATAGAATAGTGTTCTTTTCTAGTTGTGCCAGTGAAGTTTCCTTCATGCTCATGGATTTACGAGCTTGCAGCTTCAATACATTTTGGCAGTGACAGAACTGGGGGCATTTAAAGATCCCCCATTAACACAAGACACCATAGCCAGTCCCTATTTTGGAGAGGAAGAATGAAATCAGGGTGGGGAAGAGGGAGTGTGTGTGGTGGAATATAAAGATAGTAGAAACATATTTCAGTCTAGCAGTCATTTATTTTATAAAAGGAGTTAGGCGCTGTCTGCATGAGAAAGTTGCACTAATTTAAAAAGGTGAGATGTTCAACTGATGCAAAAGAGTATATGGAAACTCTTGTATTGTATTGGTTTAAGAATAGCTTATTTCAATTTTAGTTTTCTTAAATGAATACAAGAGTTTCCACACAGCCTTTTGCATTAGTTTAACTGAATCAATTTAAAATCTCACTTTCAGTTAAAATAATGCAACTCTCTCATGTAGACAAGCCCTCAGCTAAAGGCTCCATTTATAGCTCACCATATGATCTCCCAGCCATTCTTGTAGGAATCCCAACCTACAAAATGCAGGAGGCAAAGTCACCGTTTGGTTTGGTCTGAGCAGTGTGGGATCTCTGACTAGGCAGGTTGTTTACCCCAGCAATTCTATCCCTTTAAAAAGTTAGGTGTGGAGTAAATCCAGGTCCAAAAGAAACTTCTAGTCACTGGCTTCCTTTTGTTTATGCTTAAAGAAAAAACAAAACTCTAGGCTAGCTTGCTTCAATTAAGCCCGCAGTGATAGCTCACTTACTGAGTCTATAGTTCTATACAGTCTGGCCAACTGCTTTAGTTCTGAGCTTCTTTCTCAGGAAGAACATTCTCTCCCTCAACAATCCTCACTTTTCTAAAGGAATGTCATTTATAAGAGCTCAAATCCCTGCCAGCTGAACCACTAACTACTTCTCAGTGCCTCTTAGCATTTCCCTTACTACTAGGAAGTATAAGCCATATAATGGAAAATATATTATTATGACCAGAAAACAGACTTTCCTCCTATGAGGTTTCCTACAGTTCTTCATTCCTTGCTACTCCTTAGCTGTTTCTCAGAAAAGGTGAAGAATAAGTGCAATGTTGATGTCATCCACACTTGGCATTCAACACATGGAAAAACCTTGTTCCTCCAAGCAGATTCATGTTTTCAGGTCAATAACTCCTATGCTAGACTATATATATTTGGCTTTTTACTATTCTGCAATAAAAAAGCATTCACCCAATGTTCTGGGTGCTCATGACAATCTTTGAAAGAGATAAGTGGATATGACATTCTGGTGTCAGAATGGTTCATTTTTTGAAATATGCTTTGATTGTTCTGAATTTTTCAACCATAAGTTTATTTTAAGTGAACTATATTTATGCTGAGAACAAATTACATGAAGTGCACTTTATCCACTACAGTCTTGTGCTGCCTTGCTGTTAATTCATACACTTGGATTACTTCAGTTTGACTTTTTAATTTACCTGGATATATGACAAATGTTGTACATCAGATACACACACCACCATTTATCTTCATCAGGTGCTCAAAAAAACGAAGCAACGAGTCCTGTGGCACTTTAAAGACTAACAGATGTATTGGAGCATAAGTTTTTGTGGGTGAAAGCTTATGCTCCAATACATCTGTTAGTCTTTAAGGTGCCACAGGACTGACTGTTGCTTTTTACAGATCCAGACTAACACAGCTACTCCTCTGATACAAAAAAACCAAAGTGTACTGATGATTATCAGCATATAAGTCAAACGGTCTTTTATCGTGAACTAAATTAACAAATCAGAGTCGGACATTTCCA
This sequence comes from Chelonoidis abingdonii, assembly GCF_003597395.2. NCBI lineage: Eukaryota > Metazoa > Chordata > Testudines > Testudinidae > Chelonoidis > Chelonoidis abingdonii. Next base: position 69,398,822 of record NC_133772.1, read on the forward strand.
GACTCAAAATGCACAGACTTTGAATGAGTTAATTTTTCTGTATTTATTTTATTCTGTGGGATAGTATACATACCAAACCTGATCTGTAAGCAACTATCATCTCCATGGGTGCAAGTAGCATTGGTTGAACACAATAAAGGACTATCTGCACAGATGTAACACCTCAGGGCATATCCTAAACAAGAAAATAATATTTTATCATTACATAGGAACCAGCTGCTTTCCTAATACAAATTCAAAATGCTCATAATGAAGGACTTTTCAATATCTGTTAGACCAAACCATTTTAAATCCTCAAATTAAAAAAAAAAAAGACTATTTTTCTTTAAGTACTGCAAGAGCCCCTTAGGCCGCAAATTATTTATGAGTCTCTCAATTTATCCATTCAAGTTCAGGGAAGCAGCAGCTGCATTTAAATAAAGCAAATTGGGATTGTATCCAACTGCTGCAATGCATAGACTGAGCCTTAAGTTTTACCAGCCCAGGGACATTAACCTAAGTTCCCTACATCTTTGTTTTACCAGTGACATTGATGCAGAACTGCTTATCCTTTTAATCAGGCTCTCTGTCCTTTCCCTCTCATTGCTTCTTGCACCAACCCTTCTTTCTTTCCATCATCTCATCTCTTCTGTTCCATGAACTGACTCTTTTCATACTTTTCCCCCCTGTCCTGAACTATGCGTGTTCTCATAAATCTTCAACACCATGCTGGTGACTTCTTTTCCTAATCCTGACTGCTAGCACACTCCCTTCCTAATACCATTAACCTCCTTGTATCTCATGCTTTAATTTCTTATTTCTTTTTTCCCTACTCATCCCTGTTCTCATAAATCTTCAGCATTCTAGAATATCTGTCCTAATCCTGACTGCTAGCATACAATTCCCTCATCTTCCCATATTATTAACTTCCTTGTCTCTTATGCTCTTTTTTCCTTTACCCTTCTTGTTCCCATCTCATCTACGTTCCCACTGAAATATATGCTACTGATTTTTTTCAAAGAAGCAAATACGTGTCTGTCCATCACTGGCTTCTGCAAAATGCAACATCGGACTTGCTCAAATGTATGTGATCCCATCTTTAGGCTGTACCCTAAAACAGCTATAACCTCTCATACTGTGACAAAAATGAATGTTTCTAGTTACCATTTTAAAACTAGAAAAGAAGAGATGATAATGACAATTCCTTTTTTGAAAATCTTGGCTCAAGTGCATTTGTTTTTGTATAACAAGTGTGCTTCAGGTGAAACCTTCTTTGAAACAAACCAATTTTCCCCAATCCTTGCATGAATCCTTACGCATAGCTGCAGAGAGAAGGAACTGTGAGACAGCAGTAGCCAGGGCCAGCTCCACACAAGCTTAGCAAGCAGGTGCTTCAGGCGGCCCCTCCGGAGAGGGGCAGCAGGTCCAGCTATTCGGCAGCAATTCGGCAGAGGGTCCCTCACTCCCGGTCGGAGTGAAGGACTTCCCGCTGAAATGCCGCAGATCGCGATCATGGCTTTTTTTTTTTTTTGGCTGCTTGGGGTGGCATAACCCCTGGATCCGACCCTGGCAGTAGCCAATATTTGTTACACATGTAATTGAAGGAGGCTAGTCTATCATCTTGCATTATATCTTTAATATTTGTTAATCCTTTTGCTATCTAAATTGTTTTAAGCATGGAGTAGGCCTTAATCCTGAAGCATGGGTTATCCATAGTGGTACAAGAAGGATCTTGTGTGACAAGCAAGACTGTTTTTTTATTCAGTATAAGTTGCATGATAAGCCTATTTATTTGAGCAAAGAGCAAGGGGGAGATCTTGAAAGGCAACAGACTAATAATAAAAGTCATTATTGGGCAGATATTCATTTTGGCTATTTCCATTCTCCCTGATAAGGAGAGGAGAGGAAGGAGGAGACACCACTTTTCCATGTCCTTGGAAATTTCTTTTAAAATATAGTTTCTAAAAACAATTTTGGGAAGATTAGGACAAATTTAACACCTGAATAAGTTATTTCCTTGCATATTTGAAATGCAAAATGATGAAACTGAGAAGAATCTGGTCTTTTGGATTTATCCATTGTTTGTGATTTATTCCAAAAGACAGAGATCTTTAAAAAAATATCAACTACGTTCAATAATGATGAGATTGATGAGGATGGATTCTTCAATAGCACAAAAATGCCATCAGCATATACACTGATTTAGTATTCTTTCCTGTTTATAATAATACCATCAAGGACTGAGTGCTGACGTATGCACATTGCCAGTGGTTCGAGAGAGAGATTAAAAAGGAGGGGCAAGAGGAGACAGTCCTGTCATATCCTTTTTTATAATTGAAATGTGAGAGAAATAATTCCATTAGTTGATAGTGAAGCAAGAGGAGAGTTGTATAATACACTGATCCAATTCAGGAATTTTGGTCAAAACACAAATCTTTTAGGACAGACATACATAAGGCCATTCAACCCTATCAATGACTTTTTCTGCATCTAGAGATAAGGCTATACGTAAGGAAAATCTGACATCTGAGCTTGCTGGATCTTGTGAGCTATTTTTCTTGTATTATCAGCAATCACTCTTCCTTTAATGAAACCAACCTGATCTGTGTGTATAATTGATGAGATGATGGTGTTCAGTTGTGTTGCTAAAATTTTTACAATTATTTTGCTATCTGTATTCAACAGAGATATGGGGTGGAAGTTACCACAGTTGCAATCATCTTTGTTCTTTTTAATATTAAAGTAGTTCTCATGTCATGAGACATGATTCCTTTTTGGAATGTTTCAGTGAAATCCTTTGAAAAAATAGAAGATACCTAATTACAAAATGTTTTGTAGAAATCTGACAGAAAACCATCCACCCCAGGGACCTTGCCAGAATTTATATTTTTATAACCTGTTTGATTTCTTGATAGCTTTGTCCATATGTGACGTTGCACTCCATAATGTTTTATGGAAATATGCTTATGAGTATGAATACAATGTAACTGAAATATGCTTTTTGCCAAAGGTCTCTTGTAAGGTATCATTATAAATTTTATAATCTACTGTGTTCATCCTATTTGTATGAATGTATCTTTCTTGTATCTGAAACTAGGAATATGAAGTATAACTCTGAGGTCCTACTGTAATTATGCAAAGTGTGGGCCATTTATGGTGGTTTAGAATCTTGATTGCTCCCATCAATTAGGACAATTGACTGTAGCTGGCTCTGTTTATTTGCAAGCTTTCCTGTGTTCATGTGAGCTAGCCCAGGAGAAATGGAGGCTGGGGTTTCTAGTGACTATGTCATATGATGCTGGAATCCATCTTAATTCTGGTACTTTTCCATTTAGAAGGAGGGGTGGGGACCCAGAGAGACAAAAGATTCCCACCAAAGCTATACAAGGTGACGGAACAGGACAAAGGGGGCTGCCAGTCATGAGAATACCACTAGTTACCACCTGACCTGGAACTAACAAGGACTGTACCAGGGGAAAGAATTGGGTCCAGACTAGAAAGGAGTCTAGTTTGTGAAAGAAACTTATTGGAACATCTCTGAGGGTGAGATATTACCTGTATCCATTTCTTAATGTATTAGGCTTAGACTTGCATGTTTTTGCTTTATTTTGCATGGTGACTTACTTGTTCTGTCTGTTATTACTTGAAATGACTTAAATCCAACTTTTTATACTTAATAAAACCACTTTTGCTTATTAATTAATTCAGAGTAAGTAATTAGTACCTGGGCGAGCAAGCAACTGTGCATATTTCTCTATCAGTGCTATAGAGGCTGGACAATTTATGAGTATACCCTGTGTAAGCTTTATACAGAGTAAACAGATTTATTTGGGTTTGGATCCCATTGGGAACTGTATGTCTGGGTGCTGGAGATAAACCAAAAACTGCTCAGCAGGTCAACTAAGTCTGCAGCTTTGGGCCTCAGAGGTAAATTCAGCACGTCAGGTGACAGTCCCAAGGGGGTCTGTGACCAAACCCATCACACCATAAACACTTAACTTAGGGTATTAAAAGGTAGACCTTCAGTAAAATGATCAAATTTATTAAAGTCAAATTAATTGTCTGATTTATATAAAGTTTGATAGAATTGCTTAAACTGATTATTTATATAGAATCATAGAAGCGCAGGACTGGAAGAGACCACAGCGGGTCATCTAGTCCAGTCCCCTGCACTCAAGGCAGGACTATGCATTAACTAGACCATCCCTGACAGGTGTTTGTTTAACCTGTTCTTTAAAACCTCCAATAATGGAGATTCCACAACCTTTCTAGGCAAATTGTTGCAGTGCTTAACTACCCTGACAGGAAGTTTTTCTTAATGTCCAACCTAAACCTCCCTTGCTGCAATTTAAGCCCCTTGCTTCTTGTCCTAGCCTCAGAGGTTAATGAGAACAATTTTTCACCATCCTTGTAGCAACCTTTTACATACTCAAAAACTGTTATGGCCCCCCCTCAGTCTTCTTTTCATCAAATTAAACAAAACCATTTTTTCAGTCTTTCCTCATATTTTCTAGACCTTTAATCATTTTTGTTGCTTTCCTTTGGACTTTCTCCAATTTGTCCATATTTTTTCTGAAATGTGGTGCCCAGAACTGGACACAATACTCCAGCTGAGACTTATCAGTGCAGAGTAGAGTGGAAGAATTACTTCTCATGTCTTCCTTGCAACACTCCTTCTGACACATCCCAGAATGATGTTTGCTTTTTTTGCACTAGTGTTACACTGTTGACTCATATTTAGCTTGTGATCCAATATAACACCCAGGTCCCTTTCCACAGTATTCCTTCCTAGGCAGTCATTTCCCATTTTGTACTCCTAAGTGGGGTACTTGGCTTTTGTCTTCATTTAATTTCATCCTAGTTACCTCAGATCATTTCTTCAGTTTGTCCAGATCCTTTTGAATTTTAGCCTTATCTTCCAACCCTTTGAAACCCAGCTTTGAATTGTCTGCAAACTTTATGTGTACTCTCTATGCCATTATCTAAATCATTTATGAAGATATTGAACAGAACCAGAACAAGGACTAATATGCCCTTCCAGCTTGACTGTGAACCACTGATAACTACTCTTTAGGAATGCTTTTCCAACCAGTTGTGCATCTACTTAAAGTAGCTCCACCTAGGCTATATTTCCCTAGTTTGCTTATGAGAAAGTCATGCGAGACAAGAAAAATAAATTCCGTGGTTTCTGTTGCAGGGACAGTTTGTCAGTTTGACTGTGTGCTTGATTGTTTGAAAAGTGTGAATTGAGAGTGCTTTATTCCAGGTTGGCCTTGAGTGGGCCTGACTGTTACAAAAAGGCAGTCAGCTGCAAATCAGCTGAGCAGCGAACAGCGGAGGCTAACAAAGGGAGTTTGCTTGGGAGTTCGCCTGGGGAGAGCCCATTGAGGCATTCATCTTGTGGGTTTCTGTGAGTTGCTGCAACAGCTAAGGAAGCCCTTAGAAGGAAGAAATTATGGAAGGTGAGAGTTCAGCTGTTGTAACCTGTGCAAGTTGTGCCATGTTTGTCTTTCTTCCACAGGACAGAAGCGACTTTGTCTGTACAAAGTGCATGTTGGTCTCCATATTGGAAGAGAAGGTTCAAGGTCTGGAGAAACAAGTATCAACTCTGCGTTGCATAAGGGAAAATGAAGATTTCCTGGACAGATATCAGGATATGCTTCTACAGGCACAACGTTCTGAAGAATCGGAGCAGACTGCACAGAGGGGACAGAGGGACAATGAAGAAATTTGACAGCATGTGATCTCCAGAAGAAGAAAGAGGAGCGACCATGTACCAGCAATGGAGATACAGGTGAGCAACGATTTCATGTTCTCTCCACAGGTACTAATGCAGAGAGTGGACCAAATGATACATCTGAGCAGAAGGAGACTCCACCAATTGGAAGGCATGAGATGCACTGTCCTAGGGATGGGGGTTCCACGATCACTGCTCCCAAGAGAAGGAGGCAGGTGGTGGTCAGGGACTCCCTCCTCAGGGGGACTGAATCATCTATCTGCCACCCCGACCAAGAAAAAACGAGAGGTCTGCAGCTTGCCAGGAGCTAGGATTCATGATGTGATGGAGAGACTGCTGAGACTCATCAAGCTCTCAGACCGCTACCCCTTCCTGCTTCTCCACATGGGCACTGATGATATTGCCAAGAATGACCTTGAGCGGATCACTGCAGACTACGTGGCTCTGGGAAGAAGGACAAAGGAGTTTGAGGTGCAAGTGGTGTTCTCATCCATCCTCCCTGTGCAAGGAAAAGGCCTGGGTAGGGATCGTCGAATTGTGGAAGTCAATGAATGGCTACGCAGGTGGTGTCAGAGAGAAGGTTTTGGATTCTTCGACCATGAGATCGTGTTCCAAGAAGGAGGAGTGCTAGGCAGAGATGGGCTCCACCTAACAAAGAGAGGGAAGAGCATCTTTTCAAGCAGGCTGGCTAACCTAGTGAGCAGGGCTTTAAACTAGGTTCACCGGGGGAAGGAGATCAAAGCCCTGAGGTAAGTGGGGAAATGGGATACTGGGAGGAAGCAAGAGCAGAAGAGTGCAAGAGGGGAGGACTCCTGTCTCAGACTGAGAAAGCGGGAAGATCAGCAAGTTATCTTAAGTGCCTGTACTCAAATGCAAGAAGCCTGGGAAACAAGCAGGGAGAACTGGTAGTCCTGGCACAGTCAAGGAACTATGATGTGATTGGAATAACAGAGACTTGGTGGGATAACTCACATAACTGGAGTACTGTCATGGATGGATATAAACTATTCAGGAAGGACAGGCAGGGCAGAAAAGGTGGGGGAGTTGCATAGTATGTAAGAGAAAAGTATGACTGCTCAGAGCTCCGGTATGAAACTGCAGAAAAAACTGAGAGTCTTTGGATTAAGTTTAGAAGTGTGAGAAACAAGGGTGATGTCGTGGTGGGAGTCTGCTATAGACCACCAGACCAGGGGGATGAGGTGGACAAGGCTTTCTTCCAGCAACTAGCGGAAGTTACTAGATTGCAGGCCCTGGTTCTCATGGGAGACTTTTATCACCCTGATATCTGCTGGGAGAGCAATACAGCGGTGCCCAGACAATCCGGGAAGTTTTTAGAAAGTGTAGAGGACAATTTCCTGGTACAAGTGTTGGAGGAACCAACTAGGGGCAGAGCTCTTCTAGACCTGCTGCTCACAAACCGGGAAGAATTAGTACAGGAATCAAAAGTGGATGGGAACCTGGGAGGCAGTGACCATGAGATGGTCGAGTTCAGGATCCTGACACAAGGAAGAAAGGAGAGCAGCAGAATACAGACCCTAGACCTCAGAAAAGCAGACTTTGACTCCCACAGGGAACTGATAGGCAGGATCCCCTGGGAGAATAACATAAGGGGGAAAGGAGTCCAAGAGAGCTGGCTGTATTTTAAAGAATCCTTATTGAGGTTGCAGGCAAAAAACATCCCGATGTGTAGAAAGAATAGTAAATATGGCAGGCGACCAGCTTGGCTTAACAGTGAAATCCTTGCTGATCTTAAATGGAAAAAGGAAGCTTACAAGAAGTGGAAGAGTGGACAAATGACCAGGGAGGAATATAAAAATATTGGAGGCATGGAGGAGTGAAATCAGGAAAGCCAAATCACATTTGGAGTTGCAGCTAGCAAGAGATGTTAAGAGTAACAAGAAGAGTTTCTTCAGGTATGTCAGCAACAAGAAGAAAGTCAAGGAAAATGTAGGCCCCTTATTGAGTGAGGGAGGCAACCTAGTGACAGAGAATGTGGAAAATGCTAATGTACTCAATGCTTTTTTTTGCCTCTGTCTTCACAAACAAAGTCAGATCCCAGACTGCTGCAATGGGCAACACAGTATGGGGAGAAGGTGACCAGCCCTCTGTGGAAAAAGAAGTGGTTCGTGACTATTTAGAAAAACTGGATGAGCACAAGTCCATGGGGTTGGATGCGCTGCATCCGAGGGTGCTAAAGGAGTTGGTGGATGCAGAGCCATTGGCCATTATCTTCGAAAACTCATGGTGATCGGGGGAGGTCTCAGATGACTGGAAAAAGGCTAATGTAGTTCCCATCTTTAAAAAAGGGAAGAAGGAGGATCCAGGGAACTACAGGCCAGTCAGTGTCACCTCAGTCTCTGGAAAAATCATGGAGCAGGTCCTCAAGGAATCAATGCTGAAGCACTTAGAGGAGAGGAAAG
>NC_133772.1:69408023-69446774 GCF_003597395.2 Chelonoidis abingdonii
GAGGTGGTGGAATCTCCTTCCTTAGAGGGTTTTAAGGTCAGGCTTCACAAAGCCCTGGCTAGGATGATTTAGTTGGGAATTGGTCCTGCTTTGAGTGGGGGGTTGGACTAGATGACCTCCTGAGGTCGCTTCCAACCCTGATATTCTATGATTCTATGATTCTAAGGATTTCAGCTTTTCTGGCAGCATGCATTAATGTTACTTTATCACTGAACTTCAGTAGCTTGAAGAGGATGGGTTTGGTCTTGTCAGACTCTCATTGTCTAGTACCAGGCATTTCATGAGCTCTTTCAGTATCTAATGGGGGCAGCTGTGGGTCCAGTTTAAGAATGTCAGGGAGCAGTTTCTGAAGAAAGCTCCACTAGACCGTCAGCAATGCCCAAGAGCCAAAGGTTGTGTCTGCGAGACCCTTAGGCCTTGTCTACATTACCCCCTGGATCAATGGGCAGCAATCGACCCAGCAAGGGTCAATTTATCGCGTCACTGAGCGTTCTCCCGTCAACTCTGGTACTCCACCAGGGCAAGAGGCACAGGCAGAGTCAACAGGAGAGCATCAGCCATTGACTTACCACAGTGAAGACAGTGCGGTAAGTAAATCTAAGCTATTCACGTAGCTGAAGTTGCATAACTTAGATCGATCCCTCCCTCCTCAGTGTAAACCAGGCCTGAGTCATCTTATTTTTCTTTCAGTTTCTCTAGTCTAAGCATTAAGGAGGCAGTTCCTTCTCTATTTCCCTGGTTTCAATGGCAGTCTTTTGTAGCTCATTTTCCATGTCAGTTATATGGGATTTTACATCACATTTTTTTTTAGAGAGGCTACGAATATCTTTTGAGATTGAATCCAGTCAGTCTGTGAGGAATTCTTTCAGTGTTGCAATATTCTAGGCTAGGTCCTGCTGTGGCCGTGTAGTATCTCCTGTTAGCTGCTTAAGTGATTCAGGCCTAGGTCTTTTCTTGTCTCTCATTTCTCCATTGGCATCCATATTCAACAGTCTGAAACTTATTCATGGGATTAATTTAAACTTTAGGACAGAAATTTATAGTCAATTTGCCAGGAAAGTAATGATTAGAGATTAACTGATATGTTTTGAATGAGGAGGTCTGAAATTAGGCAGCCATCCTCCTCACAGGTACCACATGACCCACTGCTCCCTCCCCCCACCCCATCCTTCTTGGGGAACAAAACAAAACAAAAGCAAAAACCCAAATTTCTTTTCCATAGGCTGTCAAAGGAAAAGAGAGAAAATCAAGCAAGAAGGAAAAGGATGAGAAGGACTAAGAAGAGTGGAGCAGGAAAAGTGCAAGTTCTACCCTCTTTAAAAATAACCTATACCCAGTTCACACACTGAGACAGACAATTTTGAAACGCATCTTTTAAAAAGTTTAAAAAAATTTAAATTCACAATTAAGGTTTTTAAATAAAAATTTAATCTTGACCTCCCCAAAGGATGATCCATGAGGTTTCTTTAGCAAATTTTGCCACACCATCCTCATGAAGGCAACGTTGTAGTTGTCTACACGTCTGAAAACTTATCCTATGCAAATTTTAATCTCCTTCTAACAGATATTTCCAGTTTTTACACCCTTGTCCCCTGGCAACATTCTGCTGATACTGTATCAATGAAACAGGATATTTTGTTCCAAAAGTTTCCCTTCACTCCGAGGGTATTTGAGAGGCATCTGGGCCTGGGGATCTTTGATGTGATGGTGGTGTAATGAACTGCACTCGTTTGGGGCTCTTGGGGCAGTTGGCCTTTATATGTCCCAGTTCATTACATTTAAAGCATCACCCAGCTGACTGGTCACTGGGCCAAGGTGGGTTACTGGAGACTGGTGAGGTGGGACAATAGGGAGTCTGGGGCTTTCCTTGGGTTGTAGGTGGGGTCTTGGGTTGCCCTCAGGGATAGGGTTTACTGTCTGTGAGCCCCCTGTGATATTCGCTCCCCTTGACAGTAACTTTTTTCTTTTCTGCCACTTTCACCCATCTGGCTCCAATCTCCCCTGCCTCGGTTACAGTTTTGGGCTTCCCATCTAGGATGTACCTTTTTATTTCCTCAGGAACACCCTCTAAGAACTGCTCCAATTGTATTAGGAGGTGCAGCTCCTCCAGAGATTTAACATTGGCTCCTGATATACAGGCATCATAATTCTTTCCAATGTGGTAGGCGTGTCGGGTGAATGACACATCTGGTTTCCACCTTAGGGCTTTGAACCGCCGACGGGCATGCTCAGGTGTTATCCCCATTCTGATTCTGGCCTTGGTTTGAAAAGTTTATAATTGTTCATGAGTGTTCCTTAGGCATTTTCAGCCGCCACCTCTGCTAAAGGGTCCACTGAGCTGTGGCCTCAGCTCTATCATGTACTGGTCTTCAGAGATGTTGTACCCATGGCAGGTCCTTTCAAAATTTTCTAAGAAGGCCTCAGTGTCATCACCTGCCTTGTAGGTGGGAAATTTCCTGGGATGGGGAACAGTAACTGGAGAAGGGTTGTTAGGGTTGGCTGTGTCCTTCTGCTTAGCCTTTTCTAATGCCAGGGTCTGCTGGTGGGCTTCCCTCTGGTGTTCCATCTCTCTCCTGTGGGCCGCCACTTTCTCTTCTTGTTCTCTTTTGTGGGCCGCCTCTTTCTTGGCTATTTCTGCATTAATTAGTTCTATCCGTCTCCTATGTTTGTTGTCTTTCTCTATGGCTTCTAGCTTTGCCCATTCCCTGCTTAATGGCTTCCTTTGAACTCATGGTTCCTGCTTTCTTGTGCTGGGTGTGCCCTCTGCTGCTTACTGCCTGAAATGCCGCTGCTCTGGATGCTTCCTCAGGGTTGCTTAGCAACAGAGACTTCTAACTATTACTTTGCCCGAAGAGTTAGAAAGAAGAAAAACACATTCATTTGCAAATGTCTTTTGCTGGTCTTTGCTGCTCACAGCTCGAGTTTCCTTTGTTTAACAAAGATCCTTGTTAAAGAACTTAACACCTATACCCTCAGGCTGTCTATCCTAGCAGCCAGAAAGGAAAGAAGAAGAAAAAATTTCCTTGGCTGTAGTTTTAAACCCCTCCTCTCTGCCTGCTTTCAAACAGCTAGCAGAGAGAGAAAGAAAAAAAAAAATCCTACTGGCTTTTCCCACCGCTGCACACCACGTCAGGGTCTCTTTCCTACTTTGAAGTTTAGCGTCCGAAAGTGGGGACCTGCATGTACTCCTCTAATTCCTAGCTTAATTCCTAGCTTAGATCTTATAGCGCTGCCACCAACCAGAGATTTAGTGTCTGGTGCACTCCTTGTCCCCCCAAAACCTTCCTTGGGGAGACCAAGACCCAAACCCCCTGGGTCTTAAAACAAGGGGAAATAAACCATCCCCCCTACCTTTCCCCTCCCAGACTTTCCCCTCCCTGGATTACCCTGAGAGATACTGTGATTCAAACTCCTTGAATCTTAAAACAGAGAGGAAATTCACCTTCCCCCCTTTCTCTCCCCCTCCCAGACTCTCCCTGAGAGAGAGACACTGATCCCAACTCCTTGGATCCTAACCCAGGGAGGAATTAAGCTTTTCCTCACCCTTCTCTCCTTTCCCCCACCAATCCCTGGTGAGTTCAGACTCACTCCCCCTTGGGTCTTACACAAAAATAAAAAAATCAGTCAGGTTCTTAAAAGAAAAGCTTTTAATTAAAGAAAGAGAAAGTAAAAATTATCTCTGTAAAATCAAGATGGAAAAATGTTTACAGTGTCTCAGCTTCACCTAGACCAGAGGGACTCCCCCTCCCAGCCTAAGTATAAGTTGCAGCACACAGAGGTGAAATATCCTTCCAGCAAAAATACACATTTGCAAATAAAGAAAACAAATATAAATCTAATCCGCTTTTTATCTATTAATTACTATCTTGAATCTGAGAGACTGTTTCAGTAAGATTGGAGAAATCTGGTTACATGTCTGGCTTCTCTTAATCCCAAGAGAGAACAAAGAGCAGAACAAAACAGCACAAAACAAAGACTTCCATCCACCAAGATTTGAAAGTATCTTGTCTCCCGATTGGTCCTTTGGTCAGGTGTCAGCAAGGTTCACTGAGCTTGTTAACCCTTTACAGGTAAAAGAGACATTAACCCTTAACTATCTGTTTATGACACTCCTTCTAACAAATATTTCCAGTTTTTATACCCTTGTCCCCTGGCAACATTCTGCTGATACTGTATCAATGAAACAGGATATTTTGTTCCTGTACTGCTGTGGGATGCACACTGTATGCCTGCATTCTTGCTTCAGCTTGAAAACATTCTGTTATGGAAATCTACCTCCACCCTGAACCTGCCCTCCCGCAGAAAGTGACACGGAAATGCTATACATTTATATAAGCTGCACTGCTTCCCCCTGAACTTGTGTCTATAATGACAAATTCTGTCCTTGACCACATTGTGCGCCTGTTTAATGTGACATTGGCATGTATGTAAGAAAAGCTTTAACGCAGAACGTCCAGAATACCTACCAGAACTGCAATAAGCAATCAGAACAATGAAGACAGTGAACAGGATACAATTCATTTTGTTCATGTTTCTTCCAGTATCTGGAAGCAAGAATAATTGAAAAATGGTTACATGTTCCTTAGTTTATAATATTTAAAACCAGAGAAAGTTTTGATTGAAAAAGAGTAAGATCTAGTAGTCTGAGCACATTAATCAAGAATCAGGCACTCCCAAATTCTAATCTTGGCCCCAACAGACTATTTCTGTGGCACTGGGCACATAACTTCTATGTGTATGTGCTCAGGTTTCCTCATCTGTAAAATGAGGCTAATACTCACCTACCTTACAGAAGGGATGTAACGAAGGGTAATTCACTGGTATTTGATACAAAGCTTATTGACATCAGAAGGCTTTGGACAAGTCCCTTGATGTTTGCAAAGTACTTAAGGTATCATATCTGAAAAGAATTATTAGATACCACATATGGATGTGGCAGGTATCTAGGAAAGAAACACTAGACCATTGTGTCACCATGAGGCAGCTCACAGACACGCCTGATTTACTGATTTCTGTTCTCTGCATTTTCTATTTTTTGTTTATTTTCTATGCTTGATGGGCTATCAATGATAGCTCACCCAACCCATACTAGACTTTTCTGTTGGAGCACAATGCAATTCCTTTTTGTAGCCCAACTCTCCCTACCTCTTCGTCTCAAGCTGTTATACTCCAACAGCCAAAGTCACAGAACAGCAGCCCAAGCATTTCTTTTAGATCATATATCATCTTTTCTAAAGGCATCATTTCATAAACAGGCTTTTATGGCTCACTATAATACCCCAAAAAAAAGTGGGACTCCTGGAGAAGTCTCGCATATCTATACCCGAGGCAACTTTGCCAAACCCAATGGAGTTATAACAGGGATGAACTTGGCACAGTATATCCAAGCATCTGCAAAGGGCAAACCAGAGACATAATTTTGCAATTAAAATCATATATTTTATGACCCTTCATGTCCTTTCATGCATCCTACAAGAATATTGTCAAACTCCCTCCATTTGAGTAAGTGCTTAATTAAAGTCTTGTAACTCGATTCCTACTGTACACACTAAGGATATTTACATACATTAAAAAATTAAATGCAAAAAAATGCATTTGTGCAATATTAAGACTGCACAGTTAAAAAATATATAATATGAGAAAGGCAAGGTTCCAGTATCAGTATCTAGGCCATACTACACATACACACTTTTGTATTCCTGTTTTGGGGAGCACATATATAAGTCATAAGTTACATAGCATAAAGACTACAGAAAATGAAATACAATGTGGCCAAGGTAATGTCTTTACTGTAATCTTAATTTTGGATTTTTGTGACTTTCGGTGATTTGAAACTGCGACATAATAATTGCATTAATGTGTCTGTTACAGCTATCCCCCTGTTCCATTTTGTTTCTTACAGCTGTCCCCATACTCCATTTTGTTTTTGTTCTCCTCCTGTGGCCACCCCTCCCTGGCTGTTAAGTTGTTTACCAGGGCCACTGCCCTTCTCAAAGGGAGGGCCCCTTAAGTTGTTTACCAAGAGCCATTGCCCTTCTCAAAGGGATGGCCACTGTGCTGCGTGCTAAGTGGGACCACTGCCCTGTTCAAAGGGTTAGTCCTGTTATCACCTTGTTAAACCTGGGCTTGGTGTAGGGTAGGCAATGTCCAGAGCTGCAAGACCTAATGTGTTTTTGAGATCTGGGCATGAGTCATAGGCCTCATGTGCTTTTGAGTCCTGAGGTGTGAACTCACCTATTGCACAGGACTCTGCCCAGGCACGTCTCTGTGCTCACCTGCAGTTTTTCCCTGTGTCTCCTCCCCTGTGACAGAGGAGCCCTATCAGGATTACTGGCGGGAAACTGCCTGAGTTTGCCTTTAAAAACAGGCATTTTTGAAACAAACATCAGAAAGGTTCCTGCATTGCTGCCTGGTCTGATCAGCCAGGGGTTCTGGGGGGGTCCCTTTCTCTGCGCTCTCGTTTTATTTTTGAGCGTACCCCCGTTTTTTAACCCCCCCCACGAAGAACGAATTGCTGCCTGAGAGATCTCCTGATTATCGAGAACGTACCGAGCCCTCCTTGCTTCTCTGAGCTGCTGCTTTGCCTTTGCTGCTTCCTTGGGGACTGGTAAGAATCCCCTCTGTGAAACTTTCTATACTTTTATTTTATACTTTAGCTGCTGGCTCTGTTCCCCAGCACACAGACTCAAGCTAAACCTTGGTCTGTGTCTTAAAACCTCTCTTAAACTCCGCGGCGCTTTGCGCTAAAAATAAGTTTGTGCCGCGGCTAAGCTCTGCTCCTGTGGGCTTTGCTTCGGGGCTCACTGCTTTCAGCCGTATCCACTGCTGCAGCCACCATCCCTTGGCTTCCTTGGGGCTGCATCAAGCTTGGGAGCTGTATCCTGGGCACATACCACTCTGCCCTCTGTAACTTCCCATAGCATAAGGTGCACCATAGGTTTTTTTTTTAGTTTAATAAGTCATAGTTTGCTAAGATTGTAGCGCTTGTAAGTTTTCACCTGCCTTGCTATAGTTTGCTTGTTTTGTTGCTCCGTATAGTTGCTTGTTATAGTTTTGCTTAGAATTGTGATATTTGTTGTTTTGCCTAGTCGTTGGTTAAGATAGATTTAAAAAGCCATTGCCTGGTTGTATTCTGTACCTGTTTTTTACTTGTATAAGCTGCTTGTCATTTTATATAAATTTGATTAAGTTAGACGATAGATAAGGTTTTTGCTGTTTGAATTCATCTTCCCGCTGTCCGATCTCTCCCTGAACTTTTCCTGTGTCTGTTTTTCCCCCGCTCCAATCTCCCCTCTGTGTACTTCTCCGTGTCTCCCTGTTATAAACCCTTTGCTGCTTTTCCCCCGTATCTGCACTCTCCCCGAACTTCCCAACCTTTGCTGCTTTTCCCCCGTATCTGCACTCTCCCTGAACTTCCCTCTTTGCTGCTTTCCCCCCGCGTCTGCATCACCCTCCAAACTTCCCCAGACTGGTGTTGTTGCTTCTCCCCTATGTAACTTCCCAAACCCTTTGCTTGCTTCTTTCCTTCTTTTACTCCTCCACTTGTTGCTTAAACCCCTCTACCCCTTCTTTACACTTCTCTGCTGCCTCTCCCTGTATCCCCTGTGTTCATCCTCCCTGCTTCTCTGCTCTCCCTACGAAGATCACCCATCACACTGCTCCGTTTGTCTTTCACCCCGCTGCCCGCAACTTCCCTGAAGTGCTCTCCGCTGCTGCAACCTTTCTTCCTCAGCGTCTCCCCATTCTCCACGTGCCTTCTCATCGCTTGCACGTTCAGCACTCCTCCCCTCTTGCCTGCTCCAGACTCCCCTTAAGCGCGCTCCAGCTGCTCTTGTCTTCCTGTTGTCCAGCCCCCTCCTGAGGACTGCTCTGGGCTTCACCCCGCAGGGCTTCAGAGTCTCTCGCTGCTTGCAGCTGCACTCTCCTCTCATCAGTTGCCACTAATCATTCACTCCCTCCCCACTCCTGTTTCTTGACCCAGCCTTTAGGTACACTCTTGCAGATTATCTGCTATCACAGCCTCACAAATTAAGTCATTAATTTCTTTTATACTGTTACATTGCATAATTTCACTTATCACCCATATTGTATCATTGCACTGTGTATTCACATTTTACTTGTGGTTATAACACCCCATTGGTTGCCTCACTTTTTCTGATATATTTTGTATTTGCATTGATACCATTGTGTTACATTGTGTATAAGGCCTATTAACCACTTAATACATTCTATCTAAGATTGTTGACCATTTTATTATAGAAGCTACCATTTTACTTTGCATTTCTTTTTGGTACGTTTTGCATTCCACACTGTATCTAGAGTTGTTCCTATATAAAAGTTGAGTTGCTTATTGACTGTACTGTATCCCATTGTGCTGAACCCCACTTACTGTACCCCACTGTTAGAACTCCCTACACTGTTCAATAAGAAGAACCCCCCATCATTGTCTATTGTAAACACCCTATACACCCCATCCCATCGTATTTCATTGTTAAATTCCCACCACTTCCTTTTTCCTTTAATAAAGAAATTAATTGGCACCCCACCTGTGTGGTAATTGCTCCCCAAGATCCCAAGTCTTGAGGGCCTAGAACTTTGGCACAGATAACTTAGGGGTGACACTGGGACATTTTTGAGGGAACTGGGAATAGTGTTTTTTAAGGGGGGAAGTTTGTCCATAACAACCCCAGGTAACATGAGCTAGACATCAGCTCTTGGATATTTTAGGATAGGCACATCTGCAGATGTCTTGACCACAAGAGTGCCATGGGCAATGAACTGACAGTATATGATAATAAATTGAGATCATTAATATAGTAACCTTATAGGAGAGGGCACCCAACATTAGTAGGATTGAGGAAATACAATAAAGAAGAGGGAGAACTCCTACTAAAATATGCATTAGACACAGTCTGGTGTCAGTGTAAACATATAAAAGTTGTATCCCAGTCTGTGTACATGGGGGAGACAGATGTAGCCCTTGGGTGGTGCCAGAATGATGACCACTGGTGATGATGAGGAAGGTGAGGGTGATGAGGAAGCTAATGGCCTACATTTCAGGTTGTTTTGCAAGGGACAGTGTGAGTATATAGATGTACATTCTACATTACTTCTATCTACTGTACTGGGTTACAGTGTTTGTGACTTTGCTACATCTGTTAATAAACTATTGTAAACAGAGAAAGAAAGGTTCTTCTTCGAGTGCTTGCTCATATCCATTCCAGTTAGGTGTGCGCGCGCCACGTGCACGTTCGTCAGAGAAACTTTTACCCTAGCAATACTCGGTGGGCCGGCAGGTTGCCCCCTAGAGTGGTGCCGCTATGGCGCCTGATATATACCCCTGCCGGCCTGTCCGCTCCTCAGTTCCTTCTTACCGCCCATGTCGGTCGTTGGAACAGTGGAGCGCAGCTTAGCTGATCTCCACCTCCCTAGTGATTCGCTCGTTTTATAGTTTTTTCATGTACATAGTTTTTTCTTTACCTTATTACCGTTTGACGTAGTTATAGTTCGTGTATATAGTTAAAGAGGATCGAGGGTTCGCCCCTTCTCCTCCCCCGGCACCGGGGCCCATGCCCAGCTCACCGGGCTTCAAACCCTGCACGGCCTGCTGTCGGCCGATACCCACAGGAGATCCGCACGACTCCTGTTTAAAGTGCCTCGGCGAGGCCCATCTTTCGGACAAGTGCTATACTTGTAAGGCATTCAAGCCCTGGAATAAAAAAGAGCGGGACATTCGCCTGAAGCAACTTTTGATGGAGGCAGCTCTAACTCCTCCATCCTCGGCACCGACTCCGGCACTGAGAACAAGTGCATCTTCTGCTCCAGCACCAGTGAAGACTCCTCGGCACCACCCATCACCTGCCCAATCCTCCGGCTGGCGCCGCTCGCTCTCCCTGGGGAGCAAAAAGCACAAGGCTCCTGCGGTACCTTCAGTTACACCACAGTCAGAGCGCAGCTCCAAGTTGGACCACCCAGCACCGCCAACTGCCGCGGCACTGCTTGTCTCTGCACCGTCGATTCCGGTCTCTCAGGAGCCGTTGAGTCCGGTGCCTACCAGCTCCCCAGCCCGTGCTGTGGTAGAGCTTGTCATACCGTCCACTCCAGAGACCTTCTCCATGGCGCAGGACCTCATTGCTCTCACAGAGCCTGAGCTGCTCCAACCCCCGGCACCGCTGGTGCGGGTCATCCAGTCGCTGGGCAAACCTGCCATGGTGCGACCATCTTCCCCGGGCACCACGGAGCACCGTCAGTCTCCATCAGGATCCTGTGATCGCTCTCAGCCCCAACACCGCTCCCGATCCCTGCGCAGCTCGCAGTCCCGGTACCGTTCTCCATCCCGGTACCGGTCGCACTCGCGGCACCGCTCAAGATCCGGTCTCCATCGTACCATTGGCACCGTTCCAGATCCCGGCACCGCCGCACCTCTCGTAGCCGATCCAGGCATGACGATGTTCGGCACCAGGCGACCTCCCGGCACCGCGCTGGTCGTAGGTCCCGGTCCCGCTCTCAACACCGCCACAGTTCCCAGTATCTTTCGCCGGTACCACGCAGGGAGGAATACTACAGACGCAGCGACCTGGTCCAGTCTACTTCAGCTCCCCCGTGGCCGTCCCGTCATCCGTCCGCCTCTTCGTACGTGGACAGTGCCTCTTATGGGGGTTCGGACACTCAAGCCCATCAGGACCACGGACCACCCCAGTGGTCTTTTTGGATGCCCTGGGCCTACCACCAAGCCCAAGGCGAACCAACAGGCCCATCACGCTCTGGTCATTCAGAGCACTGAGTACCTGAGGCCACTGTCAGCAGACCTCCCCCCGCTGATACGGAGGCAAGCACTGCACAGGCTCCAGAACAACAGGATGTTCCGGAGACGGAGATCCACCAGGACGAGGCATCAGTCCAGGACCCGCTCATCCCAGGGTTGTCATCATCATCTTCCCCGGATGAGGCAGTAGCGGGCACATCATCATCGGGGCCTCCCCCGATTGATCTGCGAGCGCACCAAAATCTTCTGCGGCGCATTGCCCAAAATATCAGCCTTCTCGTAGAGGAAGTCCCTGAGGTGGAGGACCCAGTGGTTAGCATCTTATCAGTGGAAACGCCTACCAGAGTGGCCCTCCCCTTTATCAGGTCAATCCAAGCCAGAGCAGACACCATCTGGCAGTCCCTGGCTTCCATTCTACCGACAGCCAGGGGTGTAGAAAGAAAATACATGGTGCCCTCTAAAGGGTACGAATACCTTTACGTGCACCCCGCCCCTTGCTCGTTGGTGGTACAATCGGTCAACGAAAGGCAGCGCCACGGCCAGCAAGCCCCCGCGCCGAAATCTAGGGAGGCCAAGTGCATGGACTTGTTGGGCCGAAAAATCTACTCTGCCGGAGGGCTTCAGCTCCGCATGGCGAACCAGCAAGCCCTCTTAACGATACTCCTATAACACCTGGGAGGCGGTCGGCAAAGTTACTGAGTTGGTCCCTCAGGACTCCCGTCAGGAGTTCAACAGCCCTACTAGAGGAGGGGAAAAGGGTTGCAAGAACCTCATTGCAAGCTTCACTAGATTCCGCAGATTCGGCGGCTAGAACTGTTGCCTCTGGCATAGCCATGCGGCGCATATCCTGGTTGCAGGTGTCCGGCCTACCGCCAGAACTGCAATATACCATACAGGACTTGCCATTCGATGGACAAGGTCTTTTCTCGCAAAAGACGGATCCCAGACTGCAGAGTCTGAAGGACAACTGGGTTATCATGCGTTCACTCGGAATGCATACCCCTCAGACTCAGAGACGGTCATTCCGTTCCCAACCCCAGCGCCCTTACCCTCCACCTCGGCTGAGACAGGATTTTACCCGTAGGAGAGGTCGTACCACCCGCAGGCGGCAGTTGGGACCTCCAGCGGGCAACAATTCCGGTCCCGCAAAACCATCATCAGGACCTAAAACAAATTTTTGAAGGTGCGCCCGAGAGCAGCGTACCAACCCCCCCTTCAGATCCATTCCAGTTTTCCAACTGCCTTTCCTCGTTTCTTCCGGCATGGTCCCACTTGACTTCGGATCGTTGGGTCCTTCGTACGGTGGAACTTGGATACCATCTTTAGTTTATTTCTCCGCCTCCCTCCCACTGTCCCTCCTCCCCGTGCCTCTTCAGGGACCCCTCTCACGAGCAACTCCTCATGTAGGAGGTTCACAAGCTCCTATCAATCGGGGCTATAGAGGAGGTACCAGAGGAGTTAAAGGGCAAGGGGTTTTATTCCCGATATTTCCTGATCCCCAAGGCAAAAGGGGGCCTCCGGCCCATCCTCGACCTACGCGGACTGAAGAAGTTCATCAAGAAGTTCAAGTTCCGCATGGTGTCCCTGGGGACCATCATCCCCTCCCTGGATCCCAGCGATTGGTACGCCGCTCTCGACTTAAAGGATGCATATTTCCATATTGCGATTTACCCCCCGCACAGGAGGTATCTGCGCTTTGTGGTGAATCGAGTTCACTACCAGTTTACGGTCCTTCCCTTTGGTCTTTCGTCGACCCCTCGGGTCTTCACGAAATGTATGGCGGTCGTCGCTGCTTCACTACACCGTCGTCGAATACATGTTTTTCCTTACCTCGACGACTGGCTTATCAGAGGGACCTCCGAGGCTCAAGTCATCAGCCATGTCGACACCATCAGGGAGCTATTTATACGTCTAGGCCTGATCATCAATCTGGACAAGTCCACCCTGGTGCCCACACAAAAAATAGAATTTATCAGGACAGTGCTGGACTCCAACCTCGCAACAGCCAGTTTGCCCCCGCACCGGTTTCAGGCCATAGTCTCCCTTGTCCAAAGTCTTCAGAGGTTTCCAACTACCTCGGCCCGTACTTGCCTCGCTCTCTTGGGGCACATGGCTGCATGTGTTTTCATGGCAAAACATGCCAGACTGCGGATGCGCCCGCTTCAAACCTGGCTCACTTCTGTCTATCAGCACAAACAGGGACACCTTAGACATTATTCTGACGTCATGCGAAAGTTCTGAGCTCCCTTGACTGGTGGAAGAGATCGGCCCAAGTTGTGCAGCCTACCCTTTCATCTTCCCAGCCCCTCCGCATCCCTAACAACGGATGCGTCCGCACTGGGTGCTGGGGGCGCCCACTAGGGCACGCTACGCACCAAGGCCTTTGGTCACCCCGGAGCTGACACTTCATATCAATGTCCGAGAGTCAGAGCGGTCCGCCTGGTGTGCCAAACATTTCTCGAGCGCTACACGGGCCGTTTGTGTTGCAGTATTCATGGACAACACAACGGCCATGTATCTACATCAACAAGCAGGGGGAACGAGCGGTCGTCTCCCTTGTGCCAGGAAGCGATCCGACTGTGGGACTTCTGTGTAAGCCCAATCCATAGACCTAGGGTGGCCTCCTTTCTTCGGGGGGTACGAAACACGCTCGCAGATCACCTGAGCAGGTCCTTCCTCTCACACGAATGGTCATCCGCCTGAACGTTCTTCATTCGATCTTCCGGAGGTGGGGCTTCCCACATCGACCTGTTTTGCGTCAAAACGAACAGGAAATTGCCAGGTTTTCTGCTCCCTCAGGGTGCGCTCCCCCAGGTCCCTGTCGGACGCTTTCATGATTCCATGGACGGGCCACCTCTGTTATGCTTTTCCACCGTTCCCCTCGTCCACGATCCTGCTCAAGTCCGCAGGGACAAAGCCCACCTTATCCTGATAGCGCCAGCCTGGCCGAGGCAGCACTGGTACTCGCCATGCTGCTCGACCTGTCCTTGTCGGACCCAATCCCCCTGCCGCTATGCCGGACTGATCACGCAGGACTTCGCAGGCTTCACCACCCGGACCTACAGTCCCTCCACCTGACAGCATGGTCCCTGTTCTGGTTAAGCCAGTCGGAGTTGAGCTGTCCGCCGCAGGAAACAGGTGTTACTAGGAAGCAAAAGCCCTCCACGCACTCGACATACCTCGCAAAATGGAATTGCTTCTGCCACTGTGTGCCCAACACGACCACTCTCCGTGTTCGGTATCAATCCCACATATCCTGGACTATCTATGGTCTCTCAATGGAACAGAGGTTGCAATCCACTCTGCGATGGCACCTCGCGGCCATATCCACCTTCACCAGGGGAAGCTGCAGTACCATTTTTTCCCACCCTATGTCTTCACCCAGGTTCTACAAGGGCTGGAACAGTTATACCTTCACATCAAAGCCCCCTACCCCACCTGGGACCTGAACCTTTGTTTTAAACAGCTGAAATAAGGGGGTGGGGGGCCCCCTTTTGAGCCTTTGGCCACATGCTCGCTACTGTACCTGTCCTGGAAAACAGCTTTCCTCGTCGCTGTTACCTCGGCTAGACAAGTCTTCGGAACTTTGGTGCACTGACTTGTGGATGCCTCCATACTGTGTTCCATAAGGACAAGGTACAGCCTTGCAACCTCACCCGGCATTCCTTTCCCAGGTCGTTTCCCGCCTTCATGTGAACCAAGACATTTTTCTGCCCAGTCTTCTTTCCCAAAGCCGCACTCATCGCGTGGGAACAACAGCGCCATACCTGGATGTCCGGAGGGGGCTCTCGCAATTCTACATCGAGAGGACCAAGCCCTTCCGACAATCACGCAACTCTTTGTAGTGGTGGCAGAACGTATGGAAAGGCAGGGCAATCTCCTCCCAGTGCATTGCGTCTTGGTCACGTCGTGTATCCGATCTTGCTATGACTTGGCTCAAGTCCAACGGGCCATCTCAACCGCCCCACTCTATGCGGCTCAGGCCTCATCTCTGCTTTTCTTGCCCATGTTCCTATACAGCGAAATCTGCTGCGCGGGCTACCTGGTCTTCTGATCCACACCTTTGCAACCCATTACGCATTGGGTCCAACAATCCAGATGATGATGCCGCCTTCGGCTCAGCAGTCTTACATTCCGGCAAACGTCTCGCTCCGATCCCACCGCCTAGGTAAGCTTGGGAATCACCTAACTGGAATGGATATGAGCAAGCACTCGAAGAAGAAAAGACGGTTACTCACCTTTGTAACTGTTGTTCTTCGAGATGTGTTGCTCATATCCATTCCACACCCGCCCTCCTTCCCCACTGTCAGAGTAGCCGGCAAGAAGGAACTGAGGAGCGGACGGGCCGGAAGGGGTATATATCAGGTGCCATAGCAGCGCCACTCTAGGGGGCGACCTGCCGGCCCACCGAGTGTTGCTAGGGTAAAAGTTTCTCCGACGAACGTGCACTGGAATGGATATGAGCAACACATCTTGAAGAACAACAGTTACAACGGTGAGTAACCGTCTTTTCCTAAAGTGTGAGTGTTGCAACTGTGCACATCGGGGTTCCAGTAATTTTAATAATATGGGGTCTGATCTTTAGACAAGAAGCTGTCAAACCTCAGAGTTTCTTAAGTAATCAATATAATTAATACACAGTCCATAGAGTGGGCTACAGAAGATCTAGGATTTAGATATAGTATGTAATATCTAGTTATGTTACATAGCAGTTCCTATATCAAATTAGTCCATAGATCTATCAGAAACTGGATGCTAGACAGCAGCCAATACCACATGTCTATGAGAAGGTATGAAAAACAGTCGTATGAAGACAATTATGTAATAGCCTATTCCAGAAGAAATTTCTTCCTAAACCCAGGGAGCTGGTGGCTGGCTTAAGTCCTAAAATGTGGAGTGTTTGTAGCCCTTATAAAGGTATCATATCTAGTACAATTGTAGATATGCTTCTTAAATATATTAAATAAATGTCTTTTTGGAATCGTACTAAACTCTTGGCCTCAATGGTCTGGTGGCAGTCAGTACCACTGGTGTCCTAGGAACTGTACACCACAATAAATTCAGTAAAACAACAAACAAACAAAAAATAATGTTGATCTTCTCTAAAAATATGTGCAGTAGAATCCACAGACTTTGTCATTTCTGTATAGGCTAGTATCAAGTATACCAGCTCCTGAGTCCTTGGTGCACTCCTTGCAGTATCCAGCCGCAGTTACTGGACAATAACAGTCAGGTAAGCTATCCCCAAAGAGAGAGTGTACACACAGCTTGACTGGTACAAGGTCCTTTATAACATTACAGCACTGAAATACATGTATAGTAAAAACAATCATAAGTTTATTCACAAAGATTAAGATTTTAGAGATATTGAGAAAGGATAATGAGTGGAAACAGAACTGGTTACACATAAAACAAAACATAAAATACAATGCTAGGTCTACACTTATGAATGGTTACCATTCTTATTTAATAAAGTAGATCTTTTCCCAAAGATTCAGTGTCTGTGACAGAGCAGCTGGTTTTCAGTCAAAACCGGGATTCAAATTTTCATGAATATCCACATGCCCTAATAGGGAATTCCTCAGCAAATGGATACCAAAATGGCTTTTTGCTTCTCCTTGCATTTCCCGTAATTCAGTCTTTTCACCCCAGAGTCAGGAGGACCCACATTGTTTGTTCTCCAATGTGTTGGCTCCAAGTTGTCTCCATATCCTCATGTTGACTTGAAATGCGTATGCTTAATCTACATATGAACCTAGGCAGACATGTGAATATACATTCCTCTGTCCGCCAAAACCAGTTTTTCACCTCTGTTGAGGAGTAACACCTTGATACAAACTATAAGGATATATTTTGAGTACATATACATGTCTTCTTAAATATAATCAGTACATACATTTCACAATAATATGAAGGACCAGCATGATCTTGACTTTCCTTTAAGATCTCAAACAACATTTTTATAGATAAATATTATGAAAGCAAAGTGTTAGATGTAGTGAATTTGTCAAGCCTCAGAAGAGTTGCTGTTACAGAACAGTAAACCCTTTTCCAGGTGGCATCAAGGTGTTCTTAGGGTCACAATAACTACACTGGGTTTTCTATTTACAGCAGCCAATCACTGACTGGTCCCTATCTGTCTGTATACAGTGCCAAGCTCTAAGGTTTTCAGATGGGTATGCTGAACAAAAATCAAAGGACTGGTCTTTCAGCAAAATAATTTCTGCAAGAAGAATGGTTCAAAATTGCTGGGGGGTGGGAGGGAAGAAAGAGCAGAGACACCTCCCAAAAGAACACAAAATTGAATTCCTAGATTACAAGCTCCCCCAGTTTGACAATAAAGAACTGATAGCCCTGAGCATTCTTCTCAGCAGCAGCATGACCCTCCCTTTGTTTATATCAGTGGCTGCCAACCTGTCACTCACAGAGCTCTAAATTTCTGAGTGGCAGCTGTGTTAGTCTGTATCAGCAAAAACAATCAGGAGTCCTTGTGGCACTTTAGAGACTAACAAATTTATTTGGGCATAAGCTTTCATGGGCTAGAACCCATTTGATGAAGTGGGTTCTAGCCCACAAAAGTTTATGTCCAAATAAATGTGTTAGTTTCTAAGGCAGGGGTGGGCAAACTTTTTGGGCCAAGGGCCACATCTGGGTGGGGAAATTGTATGCAGAGCCGAGACAGGGAGCTGGGGTGCGGGAGGGAGTACGGGGTGTGGAAGTGGATGCGGTGTGCAGGAAGGGGCTCAGGGTAAAGGATTGGGGCAGAGGAGGGGTGAAGGGTGTATGAGGGTGCTCAGGGTAGGGGATTAGTGTGCAGGAGGGGTGTGGAGTGCAGGAGGAGCTAGGGGCAGGGGTGCAGGAGGGGTGTGGACTGTGGGAGAGAGCTCAGGGCAGGGGTTGGGGTGCAGGAGGAATGCACAGTGCAGGCAGGGGGTTAGGACAGGGAGTTGTGGGGCGGGGTGCAGGAGGGGTTCAGGATCCGAGGTGGCAGCGGCACACACTGGGGCCAGGGCAGGCTTCCTGCTTGCCTGCCATATCCCTGCGCCGCTCCAGAAAGTGCTGCGGCCCCTGGGGGTGGTGGGGCCGGAGAGCTCCTCATGCTGCCCTTGCCACGCCTCTAGGTACCTCCCCCAGAGCTCCCATTGGCCGCGATTCCCCATTCCCGGCCAATGGGAGCTGCAGGGGTGGGGGGGCTGGGCCTGGAGGCAAGGGCCCGGGAGCCACAGGGATGTTGGGCTGGCCATTGCTGAAAGCACCACAGGGGGGCAATCCCGAAGGCCGTAGTTTGTCCATCCCTGCTCTAAGGTGCCACAAGAGCTCTAAATTGTGGCCCTCAAGAGTAACTATCAAGAAAACGATGTATTTGATAAATGAAGAGCTGTTCCCTCAGTGCACAATGTGATTTTTTTAAACTTAGATGTTTGACTTAGCAAGGATGTAAAGGGCTTGCTTTCTGGGCTATGGTAGCCCCAAGGATGGCAATACAGGAGCTTGACTGGCTGAATCTGAGCCTCAGCCTGAGAAAGTGCATAGTGAAGGACTGCTTCCCTCCCCAGACAGCTACCCAGGGCAGTCCAGGTAAGGGAGAATGGAACACACACATATACAGATAAAGAGCATAAGCTGAGAACCAGCAACTAATTAGGATTCGATGTGTCTCTACCGCAGCCCAGTCTCATCCTGCTCTAAGTTGCACCAGCTGCCTGTGGACCATAGGCTACCTGGAGACACCCAGGGTATGTCTACACTACGAAATTAGGTCAAATTTCTAGAAGTCGGTTTTTCAGAAATCCTTTTTATACAGTTGATTGTGTGTGTCTCTATAAAAAAAATGCTCAAAGTGCATTAAGTTGGTGGACTGCGTCCACAATACCGAGGCTAGTGTCAACTTCCGGAGCGTTGTACTCTGGGTAGCTATCCCACAGTTCCTGCAGTCTCTGCTGCCCATTGGAATTCTGGGTTGAGATCCCAGTGCCTGATGGGGCAAAGAAACATTGTTGCAGGTAGTTCTGGGTATATGTTGTCAGGCCCCCCCTCTCCCTCCCTCCCTCGGACCATGAAAGCAACAGCAGACAATCGTTTCACGCCTTTCTTCCTGGGTTACCTGTGCAGATGCCATACCTTGGCAAACATGGAGCCCACACAGCTGACCATCATCATAAGTCTCCTGGGTGCTGGCAGACATGGGACTGTATTGGTACACAGCAGCAGCTTATTGCCTTCTGGCAGCAGACAGTGCATTATGACTGGTAGCCATCGTTGGTGTACTCCTGAGTGCTCTTTTAACCGACCTCAGTGAGGTCAGTCAGGGCACGTGGGCATTTGACATGGTTCCACATGGGGAATTATTAGTTAAATTGGAAAAGATGGGGATCAATATGAAAATTGTAAGGTGGATAAAGAACTGGTTAAAGGGGAGACTCCAACGGGTCGTACTGAAGGGTGAACTGTCAGGCTGGAAGGAGGTTACTAGTGGAGTTTGACAATGGCTAGCAGTCGAACTGCACCATGTCTGCTGCCAGCCTAAAGATGTAAAAGATAGATGGAGTGGATCAAAACAAGAAATAGACCAGATTTGTTTTGTATTCATTTGCTTCCTCCCTCCCTCCCTCCGTGAAATCAACGGCCTGCTAAACCCAGGGTTTTGAGTTCAATCCTTGAGGGGGCCATTCTGTGTGACAGTTGTTTGTGTTTCTCCTTGATGCAAAGCCACCCCTTTGTGACTTTAATTCCCTGTAAGCCATGTCATCAGTCGCCCCTCCTCCGCCATCAGAGCAGACAATCGTTTCGCCCTTTTTTCAGCCAGATGCCACAGCACTGCGATCATGGAGCCCGCTGAGATCACCACGGCAATTATGAGCACTGTAAACACCACGTGCATTATCCTGGAGTATATGCAAAACCATAACCTGCCAGAGGAAAACCAAGCGAGGAGGTGACGGCAGCTCAGTGACAAGAGTGATGAGGACATAGACATGGACATAGAGTTCTCACAAAGTACAGGCCCCAGCAATGTGCACAACATGGTGTTAATGGGGCAAGTTCATGCTGTGGAATGCCAATTCTGGGCCGGAAACAAGCACAGACTGGCTGGACTGCATAGTGTTGCGGGTCTGGGACGATTCCCAGTGGCTGCAAAACTTTTGCATGCGTTAAGGGCACTTTCATGGAACTTTGTGACTTGCTTTCCCCTGCCCTGAAGGGCCAGAATACCAAGATGAGAGCAGCCTTCACAGTTGAGAATCAAGTGGTGATAGCCCTGTGGAAGCTTGCAACGCCAGACAGCTACCGGTCAGTCAGGCATCAGTTTTGTGTGGGCAAATCTACTGTGGGGGATGCTGTGATCCAAGTAGCCAAGGCAATCAAAGAGCTGCTGATATCAAGGGTAGTGACTCTGGGAAATGTGCAGGCCATAGTGAATGGCTTTGCTGCAATGAGATTCCCTAACTATGGTGGGGCGATAGACAGAACCCATACCCCTATCTTGGCACCAGAGCACCAAGCCAGTGAGTACATAAACCAAAAAGGATACTTTTCAATGCTGCTGCAAGCACTGGTGGATCACAAGGGACGTTTCACCAACACAAATGTGGGATAGCCAGGAAAGGTACATGACGCTCGTGTCTTCAGGAACTCTGGTCTGTTTCAAAAGCTGCAGGAAGGGACTTTCTTCCCAGACCAGAAAATAACCGTTGGAGATGTTGAAATGCCTATAGTCTTTGGGGACCCAGCCTATCCCTTAATGCCATGGCTCATGAAGCTGTACACAGGCAGCCTGGACAGCAGTCAGGAGCTGTTCAACTATAGGCTGAACAAGTGCAGAATGGTGGTAGAATGTCCATTTGGACATTTAAAAGCGTGCTGGCGCAGTTTACTGACTCGAATAGATCTCAGCGAAACCAATATTCCCATTGTTATTACTGCTTGCTGTGCGCTCCACGATATCTGTGAGAGTAAGGGGGAGACATTTATGGCGGGTTGGGAGGTTGAGGCAAATCGCCTAGCCACTGATTACAAGCAGCCACACACCAGGGTGGTTAGCAGAGTACAGGAGGGCACAGTGTGTGTCGGAGAAGCTTTGAAAACCAGTTTCATGACTGGCCAGGCTATGGTGTGAAAGTTCTGTTTGTTTCTCCTTGATGAAACCCCCTTGGTTCACTCTACTTCCCTGTAAGATAGCCACCCTCCCCTCCTCCCTTCGATCACTGCTTGCAGAGGCAATAAAGTCATTGCTGCTTCACATTCATGCATTCTTTATTAATTCATCACACAAATAGGGGGATAACTGCCAAGGTAGTCCGGGAGGGGTGGGAGAGGAGGGAAGCACCGGGTGGGGTGGGGGAGGAGGGAAGGACAAGGCCACACTGCACTTCAAAATTTTAAAACTTATTGAAGGCCAGCCTTCTGTTGCTTGGGCAATCCTCTGGGGTGGAATGGCTGGGTGGCCAGAGGCCCCCTGCACCTCATTCTTAGGCGTCTGAGTGAGGAGGCTATGGAACTTGGGGAGGAGGGCTGTTGGTTACACAGGGGCTGTAGCAGCAGTCTGTGCTCCTGCTGCCTTTCCTGCAGCTCAACCATACGCTGGCGCATATGAGTTTGATCTTCCAGCCTGAGCATCGACTCTTGCCTTCTGTCAGCAAGCTGACACCACCTATCATCTTCAGCCTACCACCTCTCCTCGCGTTCATATTGTGCTTTCCTGCACTCTGACATTGTCTGCCTCCACACATTCTGCTGTGCTCTGTCAGTGTGGGAGGACAGCAGGAGCTCAGAGAACTTTTCACCCCGAGTGCGTTTTTTTCACCTTCTAATCTTTGCTAGCCTCTGCGAAGAAGAAATATTTGTAGCTGGTGGAGGAAAAGAGAGAGTGGTAGTTAAAAAGACACATTTTATAGAACAATGGGTAGACTCTTTCATGGTAAACCTTGCTGTTAACATTACATAGTACATGTGCTTTTGTTATAAGGTCACATTTTGCCTCTTGTATTGAGGGCCTGCTGGTTTGGTGTGTGAGATCACTCATGCTTCACCCCTCTCCCTAGCGCATGGCTAACAGTGGGTAACATTTCTGTTCAGCCACAGCCAAACAGTCGAGCAGAAATGGGCACTTCTGAATGTCCCGTTAATAAAAGCACCCTATTTCAACCAGGTGACCATGAATGATATCACTCTCCTGAGGATAACACAGCGAGATAAAGAACAGATGTTGTTTGAATGCTAGCAAACACTGGGACCATACACTGCCATGCTTTTTTATGCAATGATTCCAGACTACATGCTGCTGGCCTGGCATGGTAAAGTGTCCTACCATGGCGGACGGAATAAGGCTGCCCTCCCTAGAAACCTTTTCCAAAGGCCTTGAGAGTACATCCAGGAGAGGTTTATGGAGATGTCCCTGGAAGATTTCCGCTCCATCCCCATACACATTAACGGACTTTTCCAGTAGCTGTACTGGCCGCGAATGCCAGGGCAAATTAATCTTTAAACACGCTTGCTTTTAAACCATGTGTAATATTTACAAAGTTACACTCACCAGAGGTCTCTTTTCCACCTTGAGGGTCCAGGAGCACGCCTTGGGTGGGTTTGCGGGTTACTGGCTCCAGGTCCAGGGTGAGAAACATATCTCGGCTGTTGGGGAAACCAGTTTCTCTGCTTCCTTGCTGTGAGCTATCTTCCTCATCCCCCAAACCCGCTTCCGTGTTGCATGATTCTCCATTGACGGAGTCAAAGCACAGGGTTGGGGTAGTGGTGGCTGCACCCTCTAGCATGGCATGTTGCTCATCATAGAAGCGGCATGTTCAGGGCTCTGATCCAGAGTGGCCATTTGCCTTTCTGGTTTTTTGGTAGGCTTGCCTTAGCTCCTTAATTTTCACACGGCACTGCTGTGCGTCCCTGTTATGACATCTGTCATTCTTGCCCTTTGAGACTTTTTCTAATGTTTTGGCATTTTGTTTACTGGAACGGAGTTCAGCTAGTACGGATTCATCTCCCCATATGGCAAGCAGATCCCGTATCTCCCATTCAGTCCACGCTGGGGCTCTTTTGCAATCCTGGGACTCCATCACGGTCACTTCTGCTGATGAGATCTGCGCTCACCTGCACCTTGCCACGCTGGCCAAACAGGAAATGAGATTCAAAAGTTCACGGACTTTTTCCTGTCTACCTGGCCAGTGCATCTGAGTAGAGAGCGCTGTCCAGGGTGGTCACAATGGAGCACTCTGGGATAGCTCCTGGAGGCCAATACCATGGAATTGTGTGCACACTACCCCAAATTCGACTCGGCAAGGCCGATTGGAGTGCTAATCCCCTCGTCAGAGGTGAAGTAAAGAAATCAATTTAAGTAAAAAAAAAAGGGCTTTTTCGTGTGGACGGGTCCAGGCTTAAATCAAGGTAACCCTGCTAAATTCGACCTAAAATCGTAGTGTAGACCAGTCCCCAGAGAATAATGCATATAGCCTTTTTCCTCCCACAGCAGGGGACTTGTACTTGGTTTCTGCTCCCTTTGTGCCATCAGCCATTTGTCATACATATCGGGGGAAAGTAACAAGCTTCTGCCTTGTCTGTCATAGTCTGGGAATATTTTCCTTTAAGCCTAACTCCCCACCACCACCACCTCCTTCCAGAAAATCACTGCTGTGCCAGAAAACTGGCAAGACCATTAGCACAGTGGGAACAGTATCAGGGAAACCCAAAGTCTTAACGAAATTAATTTGCTTTCTTACCACACCAGACCCCATCACAGTGTGATAGTGCTGCTGACACATCCTTCTCACTACTCAGCTCAGAGATAGGCCAGATTATACAGAGACATAGCACAGCACAGCACGGAGCCAATGTTTCATCGGTATCAGGCAGGAAAATATGGAGTAAGAGACGTGGTGGGGGGACTCAGATTGTTCTCCCTTCTACCACAAGAATAACTGGAGAGAGCCCTGCTCAGCCATAAATACCTACCCACAATCCAGCCAACTCCTACCACTTCAGTGGTACCCAAAGTTTTCAGAGTCATGCCCCCCCAGAGCTGGGGCCAGGAGCAGGGCCCCAGCAAGGGAAGAGGCTGGGGACAGAGGTGCGGCAGGCCCAGGAGTTGAGCCAGGTAGCAGGGAGCTGAGCTGGTGGCAGAGCAGGGCTGGGTGATGCTCCCTCCCCGCCCCATGTGGGGGCTGGCCTGGGCCCCACCATGCCCTCTGGAAGTATCTCCATGTCCCTGAGGGGGCGGGAAAAGCCCACAGTTTGGGGACCTCTGTACTACCTGAAGAGTGGGAGTACCCAGTGCTTAATTTTTGCCAGGGCTTGCCAAGACTGATCCCCAGCACCTGTAGGCTTGACAATTCATAGCTAGAGCCCTGTGTGGATACTTGCTTTATATCCATGGATGCATATATCTGCAGTTATAAAGCGTGGTACCCCCACCTCAGTGGGCAGGGCTGGGGCCAGTACAGCCACGCCAGAGGAGCTGCCCATGCAGGTCACTGGCTCCTGCAAGCAGCAGCATGATGTGCAGCTGCTTTCATTGCTGCCATTCCTGGTAGAGCCCTGCAGCTCCTCAGATATACACAGATATAAATTTGGTTTCCATCCAGGGCTCTATCCATAGCCCTGGCACCTCTGGGCTTGCTGCATCCATTATGAATGTAAAAAAATGTAATTACAAGCATTGGGGAGTATCTCTCCCTCTGGAGCAGTAGGGTGGCGAGAATGTCAGTTCAAGGGGACCCCAAATCACATACAACTGTGTCAATCACTCCTTCATGCCTCAGAAGAGACACTGTAGGGACAGAAAACCCACTGAAATGAGTGTGAAGAGGAGATGGGATGATGGATTGGGAAGGGGTGGAGGAGAAGGGAGAACAGTGAAATGACGGTGAAAGTGAGGGAAGTGGCTGGCAGAGGAGGAAGTGGGGCAACAGAGGGGCTGGCTGGGAGACAGTGGAAGGAGGGTGAAGTCAGGGAAGGGGCTGTGGAGGAGGAAGGGGTGACAAGAGCTGGGGAGGAGGAAGTTGGGTGATGAGAGCTGGCTAGGGAACAGGGAGCACAGTGGAATGAGGATGAAGGTGAGAGAAGGGGCTGGGAGAGCAGGAAATGGGGTGACAAGAGCCGGGGGAAGAGGAAGTGGGGTGACAGGGGCTGGGAAACTGGGGCAACAATGGAATGAGGGTGAAGGTGAGGGAAGGAGCTGGGGAGGAGGAAGTGGAGTGACAGGGGCTGAGGGAGGAGGAAGCGGGGTGAGAGAAGGGCTGGCTGGGGAACTAGGGGGATAGTGGAAGGAGGGTGAAGGTAAGAGAAGGGGCTGGCAGAGGAGGAAGTGGGGTGACAGAGGGCCTGGCTGGGGAATAGGGGGACAGCAGAAGGAGGGTGAAGGTGAGGGAAGGGGCTGGCAGAGGAGTGTTAGGCCTAAATAAGGAGGTAGCATAAAGTTAGTTATGCCATAGGGTAATTCTGGGTAGTTAAAAGATAGAAAAACACCTGGAAGTTTCATGTCTTTCACAGAGATAGGCAACCATGAGATTAAAAAAAAAAAGGAAACGCCAGTCCTAGCCTAACACAGGAAATAGTGTTTGTATAGAAAACTGATAAGAGTCCCAAGACCCCAGACTCCCAGGATTCCAGGTCAATAAAACCTCCCTGTTTTTGTTCTTTGTTTGTTCCTAATCGTTACATTCCTAATTGTTAGTGATTGTTAAAGTATCATTAATCAAGTAACTCACTGAATCTTGTAAGACATAAGAATGCATGTATGGTAGAAGTTACTAGTCTCTAATTGTTTAGGTTACTTAACTGAATAATCAGTGATGCACAGTGATGCCACGAAACTGTCTATATACGCTTAGGTTCTTTGTGAGGAGTAGGCTGGTTCTCTTAGGAGGCGAGCTTGCTCTGTATTGTCCTTGTGCACCCTTCAATACAGAGCATTTTATTGAACCTTGGGGTACAAGGGTCCCCAACAGGAGGAAGTGGGGTGACAGAAGGGCTGGCTGGGGAAAGTGGGAACAGTAGAAGGAGGGTGAAGGTGAGGGAAGGGGCTGGCAGAGGAGGAAGTGGGGTGACAGAGGGGCTGGCTGGGGAACGGGGGGACAGTAGAAGGAAGATGAAGGTGAGGGAAAGGGCTGGAGGACGAGGAATGGGGTGACAGAGGGGCTGGGGAACGGGGCGGGACAGCGAGTTTGGCTTGAAGGGAGGCGAGGTGGGTGAGGCAGGGATCCAGGCTCCATGTCCGCTCCCCTGCAGCGGAGTTAGCCTTTCTCTAGGGCTGATCTCTCTCTTCAGCCCCTCCTCACAGAACTTTCTGGCCCTTGATCCCCACTGACCCTCCCCGCCGCAGCGCCTCTGCGGCACGCGCGCTGCACTTCCCCACCGCCTCCAGCCGCCCCTCTGCACTCCGCCTCAGCCCTCTGCAGAGCCGCGGTGCCTCTGCTCCAGCAACCTGAGGGGAGAGAGGGGGCCGCAATCTATCCCTTCCTTGGAAAGGGGGCTCAGGCCCTCCAGAAGCGGGGAATAAGGGCAGGTTGCCTGCTCAGCAGCAAAAGGGACAAAAGGAGGGAGGCTCTGCTCCAGCAATAAAACAGGCTCTTCCTCTGCACTGGCGGGAGAGCAATCCATGCCCCAGTGGCAAAGGGGAATAAGAAGAGCAGATCGCGCAGGTTGATGCAGCAACCACCTACCCCATCCCACAATCCAGCCCTCCAGCCGGCATGCATCTACTGAGCGCGCTGATTGCCGCAGTTCCTCCACACCACAGCACGCTCCAATAGCCTCCTTACCTGCTCTGAGCTTGCAGCTGGGTAGCTCCCCGCTCACTCTGCCAGATTCACGTCTTCTCTGCAGAAAGCTCTCCCACGCCAGCCCCTTCTAGCTCCGTCAGCAGCACTCAGCTTCCCTTGGCTTTTGGTTGTTCTGACGTGGGAAAAGGGGGGTCAGAGGGAGAGGAGCAGAACCGCCACTCTTTAGTTCCCCACACTCGCATGGCATGGTAAGTCACTCCGCAGTGTGTGTGATCAGGCAATGTGCACTCCCTTCTTTTGTAATGGTTTACCTTAGAGCTTGCTAGGTAGAGTTGTGTGCTTACGTTATTTAAGCGGAGTTCTCTTTCCCACTCTATATTAAACAAACAGGGTACCCCGCTATCTGCTTCACTGAGTAGTTCTGACCCCTTTGCGTGGTTTCCTCAATCCCTGCCACCTATTTCCGGACCGTCAATGAGCCTTAGGGAATGTAATTTTTTTCACCCGCTCTGCCTCTTGTAATTTGCACCGGCACTTGAGAAGTGGTATTTTTACCTTGGGCTGGGGTTTCAGCCCTTCAAGAAGCTCCTGCTCTGCCCTGAGACTGTTCCATCTGCTCACATTTAGCATCTTGGTTAAGGAGCTGAAAAAGTGAAAGACACATACACGAAATTCGTAGATGATATTAATACACCTTAAAGGTGAGGGGGGGAATCCTAGTGGTTGGGAGATTCCTGCAGAGCACATAATGCAATGGTTCTCAATGAGGAGTACAGGTATCCCTAGGGGTACACAGAGCCAGAGGTCTCCAAGGGGTACATCACCTCATTTAGATATTTGCCCAGTTTAACAGGCTACATAAAAAGCACTAGAGAAGTCAGTACAAACTAAAATTTCATAGGGAATAAATTGTTTATACTGCTCTATCTACACTATACACTGAAATGTAAGTATAATATTTATAGTCCAATTTATTTTATAATTATAATGTACATCAGTTCAATCCCAGGGCTAAATAACAAACATTCTACAACTCAAGCTTCAGAGTATTTATGGATAGAATTCCAGTCGTATATAATTGAACTATATTATTCCTTTTATCATTCATTGTTCTGAATATTGGAGTCTCACCATTCAGGCAGACAACTAACTGCATGACGACATATCCTCACCTATATCAAAAGGCATTCATACTCCAAGCCTTTTATTGTAAATGTCATACCTCTTTTAAGGTAATCTTATCTATCTAATAATGCAGAAGTTATAGAGAGAACTGAAGAGCTATAATTTAACTGACAGAAGGAATACCCCACATATTAGCAGTGATATTGGGCTGTGTTAGTAGGAGCATTGCCAGCAGATCAAGGGAAGTGATTATTCCCCTCTATTTGGCACTGGTGGGACCACATATGGGGTATTGTGTCCAGTTTTGGGGCCCCCACTACAGAAAGGATGTGAACAAATTGGAGACAGTCCAGTAGAGGGCAACAAAATGATTAGAGGATTGGGGCACATGACTTACGAGGAGAGGCTGAGGGAACTGGGATTATTTAGTTTGCAGAAGAGTGAGGGGCGATTTCATAGCAGCCTTCAACTACCTGAAGGGGGGTTTCAAAGAGGATAGAGCGAGGCTGTTCTCAGGACTGGTCTACACTAGGGGAGGGGATCAATCTAAGATACGCAACTTCAGCTACATGAATAACGTAGCTGAAGTTGAAGTATCTTAGATCGAATTACCTACCGTCCTAGCAGCACGGGATCGATGTCCGCGGCTCCCTCTGTCAACTCCGCTACCGCCGTTCGCGTTGGTGGAGTTCCAGAGTTGACAGGAGTGCGTTCGGGGATCGATATATCGCGTCTAGATGAGACATGATATATCGATCCCAGAGAAATTGATTGCTACCCGTCGATATGGTGGGTAGTGAAGACGTAGCCTCAGTGGTGGCAGACCACAGAACAAGGAGCAAGGGTCTCAAGTTGCAGTGGGGGAGATCGTGATTGGCTATTAGGAAAAACTATTTCACTGGGAAGGTGAAGCACTGGAATAGGTTTAGTGAATTGGTCCTACTTTGATTAGATAACCTCATGAGGTTTCTTCCAACCCCAATCTTCTATGACTTCCAGCTATCCATAGTAAATGCTCGTAGGCAGTCCATCATGCCAGTAAATCTATGCTTTAGTATTCTGCATGGCATGTTCATTCAGTGGCTCATGACACATTCTGTATAGAACACCCATGGCCATTGCTATAGAACACTGGTCTACCTAGGCTGGTACACAAGGTGGGGCTTACAGCAGATGCTTCAGTGAGGTGCTTAGAGATACACCATGTCTAGTAACTAATACGAGAAAGTTTTTCCTCCTAACCTTAGCTGACATTCCATTAATAGCCTAAAGCAGAAGTTTAGAGTTCCGCAATTTTATCCTAAATACAGTATAATTACACAAGCTCTTTTTATTCATGTATCTACTCTGCTTGTGAACCATACCAAGACCTGTGCTTTAAGAGATTGAATCTGTTAGACATTGAATAACCAAAGTGTTTTCTTTTATTTGTATTCCCTTTCACACTTCGTGTTTTCATATGATGTAGCCTTCTTCCTAACATTTACTCCTTAGCAGTAGGATTCAGGGGATTGCCATATGTAACACCTCCACTGTTGTCTTTTTACAAATTCAATATATTGCATTTTTCTGTGTGCTTGTAAATAGCTGAACATAGCTCAAGCTTTTCAGCATAAAGCAGAATGAAAAGTGTTTTGTAAGTGACCAATCCATTGCCCACATGTGGAAATGGGACATGTATGAAGATTGATGTTAATACATGAGAAGAGCAGTTTTCCCTTAGAGTATATTGCACTGGTGGTCACATAGCCAATCCTTCATATAGCATGTAAGAAACCAGCTTCTGAGGTAAAGAAAGAAGAGCATGGTATGAATTGGTAGCTAAAAAAGGTGGTAGAACTTGAAGAGCAGATGAATTACCCCTATAACTGGGCTTCAGGTGTAGAGCAGAGAACATGAAGAACATGATGCTTTGGCAAAAGCCCCCTTTGCACAAGCTATGGAAACTTGCCGTTTAAATTAGGAAAGGAAGCAAATCCATTTAGATCAGTGTCCTCACTGGAGCCATTGTATCCATCTACAATTTCTGTTCCCCACAGTGTTTTATGTTTATTTCTCTCTGCATGGTAAGCAGGACCGGCGCTAGGGTTTCTGGCGTCCTAGGCGCCGGGACATTTCACCGCCCCACGTGCGGGTCTCGTGGCTCCGGCGGAGCTGCTGCAGGCATGCCTGGCAGGCAAGAGCAATTTGCGTTCCTGAAGCCGCGTCGTACACCTTCTGCGTGTTGCCGCAGGATGGAAGCTTCTCACACCATCTGCCACCAGCTAGTAAGCGCCGACTGCTCTGGGTGCAGTGGCCGCCCCAACCATCATTACCATATATAGATGATTTTGGTCTCCGGTCCCTCCCAAGACATTGTGACTGATGCCTTGCAAGCTTGCAGTGGAGGGCCTGAGACGCGAGGGTGGACGATAATCCCGAAAAAATACAAGGACCCGCCCAGGCGGTAGTTTTTTGGGTGTCCTCTGGGCCGGACTGGAGCGGCAGACCCTCCCAAGGTGCGCCAACTGTTGCAAGGCTATCCTGTACCAGACCAAACGAGAATTACAGCTTCTCGGTTTGTTGGGGTTCTGGCGCGCATTTTCCCACCTGGCTTCTTATGCGACTTTGGGATTCTAGTGGAGAGCGCCGGGCACTGGCGCGGAACACACAGACTGCTTTTGAGTTGTGTAAAGATGCCTGCTACGCACGGCACGGCTCCATGCCCCCAGCCAGCCTCGCCGTTCGAGCTCGAGGTACACGATGCGGACGTGCCGTCTTGGGGTCTCTGGCAGCACGGGTGGACAACAGAAGAACCATTGGCTTTGTGTCCTGAGCTCTGAAGGCGCGGAGCCCGCGTACACCCGCTGGGAGAAACGGATCTGGCGGTGTATGGCAATGCAGGAACCGAGCGCATTACTGGTCCTGCCCGGGTAGTCCGACGCCCATCCCCTAGGACGATGGGTGAAGGAGGACCTGGCCAACACAAACGGCGTGGCACAGAGTACCAACCATTTTAAATGGACATTACTTAAACAGCGTATGTTGCTAGTAATCCTCCTCTCACCCCGCATGCTGCCCTGCTGGAGGCATTGCATTTAACATGTACCCTTCTGACGGATGAACTCGCACGGTGGGAGATCTGGTGCCCCCATCCCCAGTAGGGAGGCGCCCCCTGTCGAAAGCTTCAAGAGAGGAAGGAGCACGTCGTTTACGACGCGTTCTGCGCTACACTGCCCAGGGACCCGACCAGTGGCGGCAGTAGCATTTGCCCTATGCAGATGGTGGTGGCCATGGCATGGGGCCAGCCGGCTCGAGTCAGATGGGCCGACTATCGGGCTGCCACGCCTCACCATGAGACTGCACCGCCGCGGATACCTCTACACTGACAGCTGGGTACTATATAAAGGCCTCCGGACGTGGGTGACTGCTTGGGAGCCAGAATGGGACTGGCAGGAGACCATTATGGGGAGACCATTATGGAGGCAGCTTCTCGCCTTCGCCCGCAAGCCTCCTGGCCGTCGGCGTATAGACGCCCACGAAAGCCCAGGACCGATCTGTGGAATGCAGCAGCGACGACATGGCCGAGGGAGGTCATCCAGCTGGTGAGCAATACCAATAAACGGAGCCACCGGGGCCCGTGCGACAAATAGCAGCCCTGCGCCAAGGCACATGTCCCTCTCTCGCCTGCCGTACTGCCCAAGCGGGGTGCTCGATCTGCTCCCGGCTGGCACGATTGCCTTCCAGAACCGCGACATATTTACGGGCGACGGGCCGTGCCAGATTGGCAGTCGATACATCGCCCGTTACGAAGACACGCTGGCAATACGTCTTTACAGCTGTAGATACCTACACCGGCCTGCTGTTTGTGCATCCAGCGCTGCCCCTCGGCGACGATACAACTGGCGGCCCTCAAGGCCAAAGCTCTTCCTGTGGCGCGCTATGAGACCGCGCACGGTGCAGAGTGCCAGGGCACATTTTATGGCCAAACAGTCCGGACATGGGCCGCGATGTGGCTGTAGCCTGGCATTTTTCATCTTCCATATGCGCCCACGCCAGTGGCCTCATCGAGCGCCTGATGGGCTGCTAAAAGATCAGTGCGCGTCTTTACCCTACCACACGCTACGTGGCTGGTCGGGGGTTTTGGAACAGGTGGTCTGGCTTCTTAATAACCGCGCCTGGGGGGCGGTCAAAACACCCTACAACGCCTTTACCCACCCCCTGTGCCCGCACAGTTGCGGGTAGATTGAAATATACTCCAAAGTATGCAAACCAGCGCAAGGGGTTGTAACCTTGTACGCCCTCACACCATCTTCTTATTGGCAGGCCAAACCGTATCCCATGGGCCACCCAGCCCAAGTGTGGTGTGAGCCTTCTGTTGTTTGTGTTCTGCCTAGTAAGGAGGGCTCTCGGTTCTACCCATATTGCTCAGCTCGGAGCGCTCCTGGCCGTCTTTCCTGCACAATTATCAGTTGATGGGGGTACTACAGTGGGGCAAGGGAGGCCTTTGTAATTGTGTTCCTTCCTCCTGCAGGTGTGATCAACCGTGACCCCGAATTTAGGGGTGTTTAATGTTTTCAGCCTGTAGTAAACACTCAAATGAAGCAGAAAGCCTTGCAAAATCCAGAGCAGCCGAAGAACCAAAACTGCATGACAAATAACAAAAAGAGCCAGAAGTTCAACTGTCCATAAGAGGAATTGAAGCTGCCAATCCACACTGGCACCATGTGAGGGCAATGCTGAAACGGGAATATGGGCAAATCAAGTGACGTGAATTGATTAGGAGAAGATTACTTTTTTAAAAGCATTTGGAAGTAGCACTGTTTAGCTGTTAACCGTGAATACAAAGTGCCAACAGAGGTCACATTTATAACAGATAAATTCGCTGCTTTTTTTTCCCTATTTTTTTTGTTACCATTTTAAACTAGGACCTCTTTTCTGTTCCACAAGTGTAGAAATCACTTGCATTTGATTTGATGATTTTATGGACTCTGCCTCATGATACAATGCTGACAGAGGATTATGTGTATATTAAAGTTGGAGTGGTACTACGGATATTTTAGAGTATTCACTCAAATTATATCTAGTGGCTTAATTTGTCTGTTACATACTTGTAAACAGAACTAATTGATTTCAACTTGTTAGTGATGGGCTGGATTTTTGTTGTCCGCACAGTGGAAGGAATTTGCAGTATTAGGCCAGTAAAACCCAGATTTAGTTTTTGTTGTTTTTTAATGCAAGCTATTTATTTAAAAGAATTCTCACACGGTGACGGATACCAGGATTTTTAATAAGCCTTAATTTTCAAGCAAAACCCTTAGTACATATATTGGGCCTACACAGATCTGGGCATGTCATACCCAGTGGTCGATGGTCTTAGATTGACACCAGCGTCGTTTAGCAGGTTTCCAGTAAAGGACATTGCCAGGACTGGACGGCAAATCACTCTCAGTATCAACCCTCCATCTCTACCTGACCAGAAGAAAAGTAAGTCGATGGGAGATTTTTTTCCGTCACCCGCCCAATGGTATAGACCCCTGCAGTAACTCAACCTCAGGTACTAGGCTGGAATTACATAGCGTAGTGGAGCTACCCCGGTTGTTATAGACATGCTGATTAAGCAAACAAAGCAGGTATAGCTACCCAGTTCTAGATGAAGGCCTTTATTTGGGGAGATGGGGGGTTTTGATGTTTTAAGCACTTGTCTGTTACAAGCCTTTTCAGAGTTAATCAGGGTGAAGGAAGGGAGCATGGTAATATTTTCCAATACAATTACCCCTTTTTTTTTTAAAGAGTTACATTCTGAAATATGCCCTTTTAGTATTTTTGAACTTGTTTTTCTAGAACATGAACAGACTAAAGGCGGCTGAAATTACTTGATTAATTATTAATTTCATTAATTACTTTGGGGTTAGCTCTGGTTGTTCTACAGGTTAGTTAACCCAGCTCAGTTAGTTCTTCGTTCACTATTTTCATGTTTTTGGTGATCTTTTGGTAAACATGCACTAACCCTGACTGTATGTGTGTGGTTTTTTTTTTTTTTTTTTTTTACATCATGCACAAATACAGCGACCCTTGTTAAACATCAAAGTACAAATTGTGTACAGTGTCAAGTTAATGTCAGCACTTCAGTAATTTTCTACAGCCTGTTAGTGCAAAAACGCCGCTGCCCAGAATTCTCAGCAATTCCAGACTTTACTAACCTTTACCAAACTCATGTCAACACAGTAATTAGAATCATTCAACACCATTCCAACAGTTAGTGAGTCAGATTCTGATCTCACTGGTCTATTATTTTATTTTATTTTATTTTTATGAATAAAAGTTTTAACAGATTAGAAATAAATTTTTCTAAATTGATATATGAAAACAAATCTGAATTTAGCAGTATTTCATATTTACAGTAACTAGTCTTTATCTGAAGACTGACTTTAAATGTTATATAAATGACACTCTTGATTTAATTTTTTGTTACGTGTTAAGCATTTGATCAAAGTGAAATTTAGGGAACATTAAGAACTTAATTAAACATGGGGTGTCTTATTAAGGAAACTTCATAATGAATATGCTATTGATGACGATGAAGACTCAACAGTATCTGATGAATATGAAGACAGACATAGAGTCTTGGATATTCCTGCCCCTTCTGGACCTGTCCACGTCACTACCTGATCAAACTTTTTTTTAAATAAATAAAAACTGTTGGCAGAAAAAAGTTTAAACTTCCTGCTACTACATAAGACAGTTTCTGAATATTGGAAATGAAATTGTTGTTTTCACAGCAGGACAACTACCATGAATATTGTGCCAGTTCTAACTTTCATCTGATTGGACTATAGGGGTATTTATTTTTGAAGGGTGGGAGGTTTTGGGTGTGTGTGTCAAAGTGCAAAAACAGCTTGACAGTAGGTAATCAGATCTTACATTTTAAACTAATTTCTTTATTTAGATCATATACAAACATGATCATGGGGATTTGTTTTTATATAAGCATAAAACTGATAGCAACAGACAGAAAGTTTGCAAAAGGTGTAAATGGCTTTTTCACACTGACTCCAATTGTTAATTGCTATGAATGAATGGATTCAAGTAGGCCTCAGTAACCCCATTGGGTGGATGCAGGTGCTCCTGTCACATTTTATATTATATACAGAAGCATAAAATTCTGGTGACTGAGTGCAAAGTTTGAAATGAAAACTAGTAAACTTTATTTTCAGACAATCTGTTCTTCAACTTAGTTTATAAATAAATTCTGAGGATGGATCAGTCTGCCTTTGGGATGTTAGTATAATCATATCTGCTGTTTACAACAAGCATTTCTCATTCTAATAGTATAAATTTTACTGTTCTGTTTGTCCTTTATATGCTGATTGCTATCTGACTTTTGGTATGACAAACAAATTTTAGTGTAAGGACTAAGTTTAGCATTTGTTTTCCTGAATCCTATATGATTTTTGTAATTCGCTTGATTCAACAGTTGGGGCTTAGCAGTAACAGATGTCTAAAGCCTTATATTAAAGAAACATTCATTGTGTCTATACATTTATTTTATTCACGCTATTAAAATAAGTATATTGCCTCCATTGTTCTAAATTTTACTGGACACTATTCCTCTGCTAGAAATTAGAGCAAGGAATTAAAAACTTGGCAATGATGCCACGTTGTAGTGGTTGCCCCCTTCTTCACGCTTACCACAGCAAAATTCTCTCCAGCTTGGAGAGAAACCAGTATCTGCATGATGACCAAATGAAACCTCATTTGCTGAAGATCGCTTGCGGAGTATGGGTTCGGCCTACAGCTATTCTGAAATTGTAGCCCCTATTTCCTTTATGTTTTTAGTGCCAATAGATTCACTCTTAGGTTATGATCTTCATGTCAGGGAGGTTGTTTCCCAAGGGCAGAATTAAGCAGATCCAGGAAAGTTACTGATTATCCTGTATTACTCAGGAAAAAAGTCTGTGATGTGGGTGAGAGACAACTACCTAGGTTCTGCAGAACTTCGCCTGTTAATGGATAATTGCTAGTGAACTAACTAACAATTGAATACTTAAACTGCTTACTTTGTTTTTTACTAACCCCTCTCTCTCTCTGAGTGAAAGGAAAATACTGTTAATGTGAGAGCCTTGATTCCTATTTCAAGCTAAATATGAAAGGTTTTTTCAAGAATCATTAACAAAAGATTAGACAATAACTTTCAGCATACCCACCAAATCTGAGTATTAAATGAAAAGATGCTAATATTCTTCTTAAGGCAGAAAGTACCACTGTCGTGGAGCCTTGTCAAAGTAGATCAAACTCACAGTTTCGGACCCTCTGTGATAGCACAGCCGCTATTGCTAATAAACCCGATAGTGAGCACATTGCAAACACAAAACTA
Source organism: Chelonoidis abingdonii (assembly GCF_003597395.2). Taxonomy (NCBI): domain Eukaryota; kingdom Metazoa; phylum Chordata; order Testudines; family Testudinidae; genus Chelonoidis; species Chelonoidis abingdonii. Next base: position 69,443,992 of record NC_133772.1, read on the forward strand.
ATTTTATTTAGACAGATAAAAGGCATGAGCACTTAACAAGTAAACAAAGAAGCAGATCTGATAAGTTTAGCTGGCTAGCATGGATACTTATTTCACTTACTAACGATTACCGATCTTCTTTAATGTTTCGCCATTAGTACCTTGTTTTATGCCTAGATGTTCTTTCTTGCGTATTTCAACATTCTACTTTCTGCTTAAAGGTACATAACAACATTTCTTGTAATCCATTCTATTTTTACAAATTAATTCATTCTACTTTCACGCCTTAATATCAATGTGTCTGTTTCTATGGGGTCGTGAACATTGCTGCTGTGATTTCTGCAAGGCCAGTTGTGGCATCAGCCACACCGTCCACTGCATTGGAGTGGCCTGCAGCCAGCCGCATGTGTGCAATCTCAAGTCTTAAGACTAAGAAATCTTTATCAAAAAATTCCCACTGTGGCTTGAACATTGGAAGCTCTAACTAGGTTGGCTGTTTGTCTTGCGTTGCTATTCTGTAAGTGAGCCGAGGGTGCGGGGAGCCAATTCTTTGCAAAAATTTCTTTTAATGTATATAAGGTCTTACAATAGTCATAATGAAAGGTCATGCTTGTAAGGGGCTGGAAGGACAAAAAACCAATGGATGTGTGTTTACTATGTCAGTCTATGATGTTAGACACGGTGGTTAGGTAATTTTATATTATTGGCCTGGGGACTTCTGTGGTGCGACAGACAGCTTTTAGCTTACACAGAGCTCTTTCTCATTCTGGGAAACAAACGTCCTTACCAACTGAAGCTGTGCCAAGAAAAGATATTACTCATTCACCTTGTTTAACAAAGCCACCTTGCAACTGATACTTTGAAATAAAGCACGATGAATTAAAAATATCTGATTCTCTAGAGTGTGATTTATAGTTGTAGTCTTCCTGACTCAGTTTCCTTACTACTGTGATGTGTTAGTGGTAGAGAAAAGACTGATAATGGTGAGATGGAGGAGAGTATCATGTATTAGGAGAGAGTAGTTGGAACCCATAACTAATTCATACGTGAAAAAGCGGTAACCACATTTGGTTTTAAGGCCTGCTTTTGCATATAGCTTTTGTTTAAAATGTTGTTACGTCCTAGTGCTCTGCAGGACGAGACACACACACACGTGGAGTTGCATATGGCTTTTAATGAAGTAAAGAACATTTACCCGCACGGGACTACACGTTGCTGATCAAAGCAGAACGAGTCCAAAAGAAGACAGGTGCCTACTAAAATAACTTTATGCTAATAGCATGATTAAAACAACTTATACATAGGCATGTGGGCTTTCCCACAACTGAACTTCTTTAATGGCAAAGGGCCAGGTTTCTAAACACACCGGCTTCCCAGGCGGGCAGTTCAAACCAGCTCGCACAAAGCATTTGCTAGCACAAACACCCTTTTAGTAAACCTGTCCCGGAGAAGGCAACCAGCCCTTAGCTAAACCACTGTGACAAAATCATCGGTAGTCCCTTAATTACCTGCCCTCGCCTTTCAAGGGACAGCACTAGACATAGTCCAGTAAATTGACTCAGACGGGACCCATAGCATGACTAAAATGGCCAAAAGCAAAACACCTGCCCAAAAGCGAACTAAACACAACTATGCAAGGCCCCACTAAAAACAAGAAGGCCAATAACACAGGCTCTGAACAAAATGTGCGGCCCAACCACGAAAGGGAGTGAAGCCAGGACCCAGAGCAGAATCATCTTGTTGTTACCTATATCTCGGCGAGATGGCGTAATCTCTCAAGGTCGGTCTCAATTGAGCGCCAGCATTCTGTAAACATTAAAACAAACACTACCAGCAACTTGGACACTATGGCCATGCCGCGAACAATAATCAACAGCCAGCAATTCTGGCACATGCCCTGGCGTACTTCACCTGAATTCAGTGAGTAAGCAAATCCAAAACGGTAGAGGTCCTATTAATAGCTTTAGCCAACTGTTACAGCAAGTGGGAAACCGCATGGATAATTAATGCGCAACTTAAACCAGGACACCTACAGGAAAAAAGTAAGCGGCTGAGCCTGTCCTTCTTGAATACAAAGTCACCTTGCTTATATCGCACCCGAATTCAGGGGCAATGGTCCCTTGCGTTGGTGGGGGGGGCCTTCTGGGGATGGGAAACATAAGTGGAGTTATATGCCCGTACAGTGCAGGGGCCCCAAAGCTATTGGCAGAAATATGGTATACGCAATCCTCCCACAAATAAAAACCACCCTTGTGGCAATTTGCATTGTCCATCACCAAAGCAAATTTCCATTATTCGATTCTGCAAGTTTAAATTCATAATGAGTATGTTATTACATCCACGTAGTCCTTAAAAAAACATTAACACGCATGATAAATTAGTAGCGAAAGAATACATAGTGCATCCCGCTGGGGCTGCCCCAGTCCCACACCATTTATTAGATCCTTCATACGTCTGCGCTTGGTGCAGTAATCGTTGGAGCAGCTGTGCAGCGATTCTGGAGTGCACTATACCAATAAAACGTCTTCATAATTGCACCGATGGCATGTACTCTGGGAGACAAAATGAGAGAATTAACAGCAACGCGGGCCAATGTGACCCACGCATTATCCTGGGTAGAAACCTGCACCAGGTATGTAAAGAGCGCTGTGGAGTTCGTGACCAGGTGAGCCATACGGGGAACTCTTCCCCCTCTGGTAGATATACGGCCCAGCCTGTCCCTGTGGCCCAAACGACGGGCGCGCCGGGTCTTGTGTGGGCAGGGTCACCAAAGCGCTTGCCAGTTACGTGCCATCTGTCTCGCC
>NC_133772.1:69446799-69499796 GCF_003597395.2 Chelonoidis abingdonii
GTGCCTGAGGCAGTTTCACGGAAGCCGCGGCTCCCTGACCCAGGGGCGGGGGGGGGGCGCGCTGGCGCCCTTGGGTGCGGTCGGCGGGCGCGTCCCTGACCCCGGGTGGGGGGGCTTGTCCTGGGCTGCGGGGGGCGGTGGCGCGACTGACCTCGAGTGACACGGCTGGACTGCCGGCGCCTTGAAGCCGGGGACACTTTGGTGCCAGCGGAGGCAGCTAACCTGATCTCTCTCTTTTTTTGAGGAGACAGAATGGCACGTATTGGCAAGCGTTTGGTGGACCCTGCCACAGCAAGATCCCCGCGCGGCCGTCGTTTTGGCCACAGGGACAGGCTGGGCCTATATACTACCAGAGGGGGAAGAGTATCCCCGTATGGCCTCACTGTCACGACTCTCACAGCGCTCTTTATAATACCTGGGTTAGCAGGTGTTCCTACCCAGGATAATGCGTGGGTCACATTGGCCCGCGTTGCTGTTAATTCTACTTCATTTTGTCTCCCCAGAGTACATGCCATCGGTGCCATTATGAAGACGTTTTATTGGTATTAGTGCCACTCCAGAATCGCTGCAAGCTGCCTCCAAACAGATTACTAGCACCAAGCGCATGACGTATGAGGATCTATATCAAATGTGTGGACTGGGGCAGCCCCAGCGGGATGCTACTATGTATTCCTTTCGCCTAGCTAATGTTACTCATGCTGCGGTGTGTATGTTTTTTAAGGGAGCTACGTGGGATGTAATAAATCATACTCATTATGATTTAACTTGCAGATCGAATATGGAAATTTGCTTTGGTGATGGACATGCAAAATTGCCACAAGGGTGGTTTTTATTTTGTGGGAGGATTGCGTATACCTATATTCCTGCCAATAGATTTGGGGGCCCCTGCACTGTAGGGCATATAACTCCACTTATGGTTTTGCCTCCCCAGAAGGCCCCCTCCCACCAACGCAGAGGGACCATTCCCCTGAATTCTGGGTGCAAGGCCAAGGTGACTTTGTATTCAGAAGGACAGGCAGCCGCCCTTCTTTTTTCCCTGGTAGGTGTACCTGGTTTAGTTGCGCATAATTATCATGCGGTTGCCCACCTTGCTTGTACAGTTGCTAAAGCTATTAATAGGACCTCTACCGTTTTGGATTTGCTTACTCATGAATTAGGTGAAGTACGCCAGGGCATGTTGCAGAATTGCTTGGCTGTTGATTATTTGTTGCTGCGGCATGGCCATACGTGTCACAAGTTTGCTGGTATGTGTTGTTTTAATGTTACAGATGCTGGCAGCTCAATTGAGACGACCTTGAGAGATTTACGCCATCTCGCCGAGGGTATAGGCTAACAACAAGATGATTCCTGGCTCTGGTCCTGGCTCACGTCCCTTCGTGGTTGGGCCGCACATTTTGTTCAGAGCCTGTGTATTGGCCTTCTTGTTTTAGTGGGCCTTTGCATATGTTGTGGTTTAGTTCGCTTTTGTGGCAGGTGTTGTTGCTTTTGGCATTTTAGTCATGCTATGGGGTCGTCTGAGTCAATTTATGAGACTATGTCTAGTGCTGTCCCTTGAGAAGGCGAGGGGAGGAATGTAAGGGACTACCGAAGATTTTGTCACAGTGGTTTAGCTAAGGCTGTTCGCCTTCTCCGGGACAGGTTACTAAAGGGTGTTTTGTGCTAGCAAATGCTTTGTGTAGCCGGTTGGAACCGCTTAGCCTGGGAAGCCCGGCGTGTTTGGAAAAGCTTGGCCCTTTGCCATAAGAGATAGCCCAGTTGTGGGAAAGCTCCCACATGCCTATGTATAAGTTGTTTTACATGCTATTAGCATAAAGTTATATTTAGTAGGACCTGTCTTTCTGTTTTGGACTCGTTCCCTGCTTTGAATCAGCAACGTGTTAAGTCCCCGTTGCGGGTATGTTTTCTTTACCTTCATTAAAAGCCATATCACTCACTGTGTGTGTGTCTCGTCCCTGCAGAGCACTTAGGCACGTAACAACATTTTAAAACAAAGCTATATGCAAAAGCAGGCCTTAAACCAAATGTGGTTACCGCTTTTTCACGTATGAATTTTAGTTAGTGTTTCCCAAACTAGCTCTCTCCTAAAACATGATACTCTTCCTCCAGTCTCACTCATATCAGGTCTTTTCTCTTACCCTAAGCACATCACAGTAGTAGAGGAAACTGAGTCAGGGAAGACTACAAACCTATAAATCACACTCTAGAGAATCAGATATTTTATTCATGTGCTTATTTCAAAGTAAACATTGCCAATGTGGCTTTTAGTGAAACAAGGTGAATGAGGTAATATCTTTTATTGGCACAGCTTCAGTTGGTAAGAGAAACAAGTTTGTTTCCCAGAATGGAAGAAGAGCTCTGTGTAAGCTAAAAGCTTGTCTGTCTCACCAGCAGAAGTCAGGCCAATAATACGTATTACCTCACCCACCTTGTGTATCTAACATCATGAGACTGACATAGCTACAACACCACATACAATTGTGTTTTTTGTCCTTCCAGCCACTTACAAGCATGACCTTTTCAATTATGACTATTTAAGACCTTATCTACATTAAAGAAATTTTGCAAGAATTGCTCCCCACCCTCGCTCAACTCTACCAGATAGCAACGCAGACAACAGCCAACCTAGTTAGAGCTTCCAATGTTCAACCACAGTGGGAATTTTTTTTGAAAAGTTCTTAGTCTTAAGACTTGAGATTGAACACATGCGGCTGGCTGCAGGGCCACTCCAGCAGTGGACGGTGTGGCTGGATCGCCACACTGGCCGTTGCAGAAATCACAGCAGCAATGACTTCCACGACCCCCATGACAGACACATTGACTATTAAGGCTTGTGAAAGTAGAATGAATTATATTGTAAAAATAAGAATGGATTAAAGAAATGTTGTATGTACCTTTAAGCAGAAGTAAGAAATGTTGAAATAGGTGCCAAGAAAAGAAACATTAGGCATAAACAAGGGTACTAATGGCGAAACATTAACAGAAGATCGGTAATAGTTAGTAAGGAAATAAGATATGCATGCCTAGCCCAGCTAAACTTATCAGATTCTGCTTCCTTTGTTATCTTGTTAAGTGCTCATCCTTTTATCTGTATAAATAAAATAGTTTGTGTCTTGCATGGTGCTCACATATCTGGGTGTTATTAGCATAGCGCTGTGCTAATAAAACAGAGTGGTCTGACAAACTGTGAGTCCTGAGTCTAACTTTGACAGGCTCCACGACAGTGGTACTTTCTGCCCTTAAAGAATATTAGAATCTTTTCATTTTAATACTACAGATTTGTGGTTATGCTGAAAGTTAGTCTAATCTTTTGTTATATAATTCTTGAAAAAACCTTTCATATTTAGCTGAAATAGGAATCAAGGCTCTCACATTACACAGTATTTTCCTTTCACTCAATATTTAAGAGGGTCTAGTAAAAACAAGTAAGCAGTTTCAAGTATTCCAATTGTTAGTATAGTTCACTAGAATTATCCATTACAGGCAGAGTTCTGCAGACCTAGGTAGTTAAGTCTCTCACCCACTTCCACAGACTTTTTTCCTGAGTAATACAGGATTCAATCCAGTAACTTTCCCTGGATCTGCTTAATTCTGCCTTGGGAAAACCTCCCTGACATGAAGATCATAACCTAAGAGTGAATCTAATGGCACTAAAATCATAAAGGAAATAGGGGCTACAATTTAGAATAGCTGTAGCCAACCATTACTCAAGACGATATTCAGCAAATGAGGTTTCATTTGGGTCCATCAGTGCCAGATACTGGTTTCTCTCCAAGCTGGAGAGAATTTGCTGTGGTAAGCGTGAAGAAGGGCAACCAGCTACAACGTGGCATCAGTTGCAAGTTTTAATTCCTTGCTCTATTCTTAGCAAGAGGAATAGTTCCAAGTAACATTTAGAACAATGGAGGCAATATACTTATTTTAATAGCAGTGGAAATAAAATAAAATGATAGAACAAATGAATGTTTCTTTAAATATAAGGCTTTTAGACATCTGTGTACTGCTAAGCCCCAACTGTGAATCAAGCGTAATTACAAAAATCCATATAGGATTCAGGAAAACATATGCTAATACTTAGTCTTACACATAAAATTTGTGTCACTTACCACAAAGTCAGATAGCAAACAGCATATAAAGGAAAAAATCAGAAACAGTATTTACAAATTTATACTATGTAGTAACTGAGAAATTGCTTGTTAGTAAACAGCAGATTATGAATTATACTACATCCCAAAAGGCATGTATCTGATCATCCTCAGATATTTATTTATAAACTAAGTTGAAAACAGATTGTCTGAAAAATAAAGTTTGTTTCATTTCAAACTTATGCACTCAGTCACCAGAATTTTATGCTATCTGTATATTAATATAAAATGTGCAGGAGCACCTGATCCAACCCAATGGGGTTACATAGGCCTAACTGCAAATTTCATTCATTCATAGCAGAAATTAACAATTGGAAGTCAGTGTGAAAAGCCATTTACACCTTTTGCAAACTTTTCTGTCTGTTGCTAAGTTTTAAATGCTTATATAAAAACAAATCCCCATATCATGTTTGTAATATGATCATAAATAAGAAATAGTTTAAAAATGTAAGATTGATTACCTTAGACTGTCAAGCTGTTTTGCACTTTGGAAAAAAACCACACACAAAATCCTTCCCCCACCCTTCAAAAAAAATCCCTATAGTCCAATCAGATGAAAGTTAGAACTGGCACCAATATTCATGGTAGTTGTCCTGCTGTGGAAAACAAACAATTCATTTACAATATTCAGAAACTGTCTTATGTAGTAGCCCCAGGAAGTTAAACTTCTTTTCTGCCCAACAGTTTTTATTATTTAAAAAAAAAAGTTTGATCAGGTATGACGTGGACAGCGTCCAGAAGGGGCAGGAATATCCAAGACTCTATGTCTGTCTTCATATTCATCAGTATCTGTTGAGTCTTCATCTTCATCCATAGCATATTCATTATGATTAGTTTCCTATAAATAAGACACCCCCATGTTTAATTAAGTACTTAATTGTCTCCTAAATCTCACTTTGATCAAGTGCTAACAACGTAACAAAAAAATTAAAATCAAGATGTCATTTATATCACATTTAAAGTCAGTCTCAGATAAAGACTAGTTACTGTAAATATGAAATACTGCTAAATCAGATTTGTTTTCATATATCAATTTTAGAAAATTTAATTTCTAATCTGTTTAAACTTTTATTCATAAAAATAAAAATAAAATAAAAATAAAATAGACCAGTGAGATCAGAATCTGACTCACTAACTGTTGGAATGGTGTTGAATGATTATAAATTACTGTGGCTGACATGAGTTTGGTAAAGGTTAGTAAGTCTGAATTTGCTGAAGAATTCTGGGAGCGGGTTTTTTGGCACTAGACAGGCTGTATGAAAATTTACTGAAAGTGCTGACATTACACTTGGACACTGACACAATTATGTACTTTGGATGTTTAACCAGGGTCTCTGTATTTGTGCTGATGTAAAAAAAAAAAAAAAAAACCACCACTACAGTCATGGTTAGTCATGTTTACCAAACAGATCACACAAAAAACATGAAAATAGTGAACGAAGAACTAACTGAGCTGGGTTAACTAATCCTGTAGAACCACCAAGAGCTAACCCAAAAAGTAATTAATAAGTTAATAATTAATAAAGTAAATTTCAGCCAGCCTTTAGTCTGTTCATGTTCTAGAAAAACAAGTTACAAAATACTAAAAGGGCATATTTCAGAACATGTAACTTCTTTAAAAAAAAAAGGGGTATATGTATTGGAAAATATTACATGCTCCTTCCTTCACCCTGATTAACATCTGAAAAGGCTTGTAACAGACCAAGTGCTTAAAAAAAATCCAACAAACCCCCCATCCCCCCAAAATAAAGGCCTTCATCTAGAACTGGTAGCTATACCTGCTTTGTTTGCTAATCAGGGCTATGTCTATACAACCGAGGTAAGTCAACCTACGCTATGTAATTCCAGCTACGTACCTGAGGTTGAGTTACTGCAGGGTCTATACCATGGGGGGTCGACAGGAAAAAAATCTCCCATCGACTTACCTTATTCTTCTGGTCAGGGGTAGAGTGGAGGGGTTGACTGGAGAGTGATTTGCCGTCAGTCTGGCAGGTCTTTACTGGACCTGCTAAACTGACCGCTGGTGGATCAATCTAAGACCATCGATCCCAACTGTAGCGTAGACATGCCCCAGGATACTGTGTAGGGCCAATATAGTTACTAAGGGTTTATGCTTGAAAAATTAAGGCTTATTAAAAAAATCCTGGTATAACCTGTCACCTGTGAGAAATTCTTTTAAATAAATAGCTTTGCATTAAAAAACAACAAAAACTAAATCTGGGTTTTACTGGCACTAATACTGCAAATTCTTCCCAGCTGTGGGACAACAAAAATCCCAGCCCATCACTAACAATTGAATTCAATTAGTTCTGTTTTACAAGTATGTAAAAGACCAGAATTTAAGCCACTAGATATGAATTTGAGTGAATACTCTAAAATATCAGTGTACCACTCAACTTTAATATACAATAATCCTCTGCTAAGCATCTGTATCAGAGGCAGAGTCATAAAATCATCAAATCAAATGCAAGTGATTTCTACAACTTGTGGAACAGAAAAGAGGTCCTAGTTTAAATAGGTAACCAAAAGAAAAAAGGGAAAAAGCAGCAATTTATCTGTTATAACTGTGACCTCTGTTGGCACTTTGTATTCACGGTTAACAGCCTAAACCAGTGCTACTTTCCCAAAATAGCTTTTTAAAAAAGTAATCTTCTCCTAATCAATCACGTCACTTGATTGCCCATATTCCTCTTTAGCATTGCCCTGCACATGGGTGCCAGTGTGATTAGCAGCTTCATTTCCCTCTTATGGAATCAGTTGACTCTGGGCTCTTTTTGCTTATTTGTCAATGCAGTTTTGTTTTGCTGCTCTGGATTTTGCAAGGCTTTCTGCTTCCTTTGAGTGTTTAACTACAGGGCCTGAAAAACATTAAACACCCTAAATTCCATTAAACTACCTAGACATAGGACAGTTTACAGATTTTATCAATTTATGTTTACGTCAAAACAAGCTAACAAAAAACTGCCCAGATTCACCAGCTGCTTCCACACCTTAAAGCTAGATAATCATTCAACAGAACAGCAATTTATTGAATTTTTGGAGCTGATGCAGGAGTTATTGGGTGAAATTCCATGGCTTATGTTGTGCAGGGTAGACTAGATGAACATTAAGGTCTGTTTTGACCTTAAAATCCATCAGCTTAAAAGGCCTGGTTAGCACATGTATGGAAACCTCTCTCCTATCGAGAAAAGCAGAGACATTCTTCTGATATAGAAGGAAGCAAACCACAATCAGGTCACACCAAGACAGAAAGAGCTCAAATATGTAACAATTTAGATTTATAAATAAGGGTGTAATTCATCCAATTTCACAGTTACAAAAGTGCCAGTATCACAAGTTACAAAACCATAAAACTAAGTCAGCTGCAGAACATCAAACTCTTTTCTTCCTCAAAGCTCAACTCTGCAATATCCTGCATAAATAGATGTGCCTGGAAGCATGCCCCAAAAGTCCATAGACATGAGCTAGCATCTGGGCTAGAATGTGCAGGTAGAAGCCATTTCAGAATAGCAGACCCCACCTGGAGGAATTACTAGTCTACTCTCATTGTTAAGATGATTGAAGTGCAGTGTTTCCGCCCACTGAAACTGTAACAGAGTGGGAGGGAGGAAAAGGTGGCCCATCAAGCAGGATGGTCCTAACCCACTTAGGGATTCATGGATAAAAATTCAGCATCTTAGCTTCAAGCCATCTTTGATTCAAAATGCAAATTATAACTCCAGTGACATATGCTGAACCTGACAAGCGTGTGCTGCTTGACAGACAGACCATTACTCCACTCAAATTTGTGGATTAACTAAGTGAAGCCCCATATGAAGTGTACACAGTAATCCAAGCATGAGGTGACATTAACATTTAATCATAAGTGATAATTGTTAGATTAAATTAATCTCTTGTGTTATGTTCTCTTGGCTTTACAATCACCCCAAAGAACTCAGAGGAATTCAAATTAGGGGACAAGATTTTTTTTTTTTGGGCGGGTGGGGGTCTGTCTCAATATCTATCTCCATATTTTGTAATTGTTGTTCTTGTCCTTCCCCCTTGTAGGGAATTATCTACATTATAATAATAAGAAATAAAATAAAATTATAAAACTGGAAAAAAAGAAGTGTCATGATTATGGACTCTAGTAAGACCTTTTTCTAGAGAATGTATATTATACTATTCTGTTAGAGCTAATTTCATTCATGTTTTCTGCAAAAAGATTAGGGATAAAAGCCTAGCACAAATGACAATACCACATGTATCTCAGCTTACCATGCGTGCTGTAGACACCTTGAATGTTGGGCACACCATATGAAATCTGGGAATTATGACGTTAAAGAACTTGTCCTTATAGTAGAGACAATGGAAGGTATAGTATCCTTCCATGTATCCTGAAGTAGTGGAAAAGGTAGTACAGCTGGTATATTCGTAAACTCGACCTGGGCTGATTATTGGAAATTCTCCTGCAGACACAAAAAACAATGAAGAGCCATTGGGAGTCTTGAATTAGAAGTAGGTATAAATAGCATATACTTTCTCTTGCAAGATAGTTAAGTTAGAGTTCTGCTGGAATACACAGCTAACAACAAAAGTTTGTGTTTCTGTAACTGTACTATACAAATAAAAAGAACATTCTAGTGACTAGTTATGTTTGCATCACTTTCAGTCACAAGTGAATAGCAGTTTTTTAGAGAACATTGTTCACTAAATCAGAAGTGCCTAACTTGCTGAACAGGAGTCACTATATCAAGCTCAAAGGACAAGAATGCCCAAACAACATGCTGGAGAGGGTGGGGGCAGGGAGAAGAGGTTGTTCTTGTTTTTTTAAGATCAGAACTATTGCTACAAATTATTTCTAAATACAAAAAAAATACTTAAGTCTTCTGACATGCACTTATGCTGTTAACCCTAATACATAGGTAAAAACAGATGGCATTAGAGACTTCAGGATTATTAATATTAATTTGTATTCTCAAAGTGCTTAGGAGCCCCACTCACGGACCAGGACCCCAAAGTGCTGTACAAAAAGACAATTCCTGCCCCAAACAGCTTACAATCTGAGTAATTCAAGAATCTTTAAATGGCTTGACTACTTATACTAATATTAAACTACTGTATATTAATAGACAGATTTGCCCAACAATTTAAAATAGTTAACCAAAAATTATATTCCTTAAGATCCTTTAAAATTGAAGTTAATGTTTAACACTTTCACTTACACACAATGCAATATGAGAAAGTGGAACAGAATGCATGTTTGCTAAAAGAGAAGAGAATAGCCACCATCTTGCATCATTACTGATAATGGCTCCATCAGAAGTTACAGAATTTTCACATTAATCACTGGAATGCTCTAAATGGTAAAACGAAACGCAAACTCTCAGTTTACATACCAACAACTCCAGGACCCTGAACTTCTTCTACATCACCCTTGGCATTGGTTATTCTCCAGTACCGACTGTCCAACTGACAAGCCTTTTCAGGAAGAGCATCTTTGGACATCTCAATTCTATGACCCAAATCAAATATATTTTTTGCTTAGAAATGACTGACTTACATGTCTAAAAACCAACCATAAAATGTTAAAAATACTATCCTATACTCCCTACTGCTTAGAGAAAGTGGTATGTTCTAGTGACCTGTATACAGACCAAAGTAGGAACATCAAAGCACTAATCCCAGCTTTATTATTTCTCTTACCTACCTCTCCTTAACTCATGACAAATATTTCGACAAATGTTTTGTTTGCAAAGTGATATGTGCTATATATTGTTAGTGAAAGGAAACCGCCCCAACAAAGGTACAACGAAAGACTCTTTCCAAGTTTTAAAATAGTCAAATAGCCTATTTAAAGCTATATTAAAATAAATATATTGTATGCTGTACACCAAGCCTCATATGTATACGGTATATAAATTTCTCTATATTTCACCATACTTCTGAGAAGTGTGTGTATGCATGCAACAGTCATATGAGGCTTGAACTCCATACATGACTCTCTCCTGTTATCAGGAAAGATAGCTCATTTGCTTTTCTCACCTGATTCTGTAAGTGAAGAAGTAATGAGGTGGATGTACAGAACTGAGTTCAGGTAGAAAAGATGTGGAGACTGAAACAGTAATATCTCCTGTTGTGGCCACACACTCCTTATCATGAACATACCTGTGCAACAGAAACATAATAAAGAATTGGAAATTTCTTTTGTATGATGTAATCCAATTCCATGAGTTCAATACAAATGCTAAAAGGATATTTTTGAAGAATAAGTTTCCACATGCTACACTAATAGTATTTTGGATTATTAAACCCAAAATTACATAGTTATTCTGTGTGACTATTAGCTCTAAATTAAATTAGTCATTCTTTAGTCTTTGTGAACACACTAGTACAACAGTGCAATACTTGCCTTGAACTATGAGAGTAGACTTTAGAAATGTGTTCATGCAATTCTTCATATTAGGTTGTGTACAAATCTATTTTGGAGATACAACATCTTACAGCATCCTATTAATCTTAGAAGGGGCTATTATACACCAGTGGCTCTCAACCATTCCAGACTACTGTACCCCTTTCAGGAGTCTGATTTGTCTTACATACCCTCAGTGAGGTGAAACTTGGGTATGTCCACACTATAAAATTAAATCCATTTTATAAAAGTTGATTTTTAGATATTGATTTTATACAGTAAATTGTCTATGTCCCCACTAAGCGCATTAAGTCGGCGGAGTGTGTCCTCACTACTATGGTAGCATCGACTTACAGAGTGGGTAGCTATCCCACAGTTCTCGCAGTCTCCACCACCCACTGGAATTCTGGGTTAAGCTCCCAATGCCTGATAGCGCAAAAACATGATTGCAGGTAGTTTTCGGTACATGTCATCAGTTGCCCCTCTTCAGTGAAAGCAACGGCTGTCAATCGTTTCGCGCCTTTTTTCCTGTGTTACCCATGCAGATGCCATACCACAGCAAGCATGGAGCCCACTCAGCTCACCATCATGCACTTTAAATGCTCACTGGTGCTGTTTGCTGACTAGGTCAGACCTCAGCGCAACCAACATTCCCATTGTTATTGCTGCTTGCTGTGCGCTCCATAATATCTATGAGAATAAGGGGGAGACGTTTGTGGTAGGGTGGGAGGTTAAGGCAAACCGCCTGGCGTCCAATTTTGAGCAGCCAGACAGCGGGCCAATTAGAAGAGCACAGCAAGGCGTGCTGCGTATCAGAGAGGCTTTGAAAACCAGCTTCATGACTGGCCAGGCTATGGTGTGATAGTTGTATGTGTTTCTCCTTGATATAAACCCATCCCCTTTGTTGATTTTAATTCCCTGTAAGCCGATCACCCTCTCCCCTTCGAAATAAAGCAATTATTGTTTTGAAACCATGCATGACAGCTTTCTGTTGCTTGGGCCACTTTGTGAAGTGGAGCGGCTGGGTGCCCGGAGCCTCCCCCACATTCTTGGGCATCTGGGTGAGGAGACTATGGAACATGGGGAGAAAGGTAGGCAGTTATACAGTGGATACAACGGGGGGTCTGTGCTCTTGCTGACTTTTCTCAGCACCTGCCTCCGCTCTTCGAGCTAACTTAATTCTTTCCTGGCCTCTGCCACGGAATGCTGCCATGCATTAAGCTGTGCCCTATCAGTGCGGGAGGACTGCATGAGTTCAGAAAACATCAGCACGAGTGCATTTTTTTTTTTCCGCTTTCTAGTCTGCGATAACCTCACGGATGGAGATGATAGGGGGAGCGTAGAATGTTTCTACGCTCTATGATTCTGGGGGGACTGGTCACCTGTGCTGCTGAGTTCGCCATGCTGACCAAACAGGAAATTAAATTCAAAAGTTCCCGGAGCTTTTCCTGTGTATCTGGCTAGTGCATCAGAGTTCTAAGGGCTGTCCAGAGCAGTCACATTGGAGCACTCTGGGATAGCTCTCAGAGGCCAGTACCGTGGATTTGCATCTGCACTACCCCAAATTCAACTGAGCAAAGTCGATTTTAGTGCTAATCCCCTCATTGCGGGAGGAGTATAGAAGTTGATTTTAAGAGCCCTTTAAGTCGATGGAATTGGGTTGGCCGTGTGGACGCATTCATTTTAAAAATCGACCTAACGCGGCTAATTTCAGCCTAACCCCATAGTGTAGACCAGGCCTTAGAAATACAAAAGAGCATCACAGCCCACTATTACCGCATTCTTTTTTTTTTTTTTTTTTTTAACTAAATTATATGGTAAAAGTTAAAGTAATACAATAAATCAATTGGAATATGAATATTGTACTTACATTTCAGTGTACAGTATATAATATAGAGCAGCAGTCCCCAAACTTTTGGGGGTCATGTCCCCTTTTACCCCTGCTCCCCACCTCTCCCAGAGGGGGACTGTGACTCCATGGCGAGAGGGGACCATGGACAGAGGTAAGGGGGCCAAGGCTGAGGACACAGCTGGGGGCGGGGCTGTGGTCAGGGGCCAAGGGAGGGGCAGGAGCAGAGGTGGGGTCAGACAGCCAGGCCTGCAACCAGATGCAGCTCTGCTCCTGGCCTTGCCCCCAGTCTCTGCTCCGGGCTGGGAATGGGGCTGGCATGGGGCCCAGAGTGGAGCTGTGCTGAGGCTGGGGCCGGCGCCAGGAGCTGGAGATGCTGCTGGGGGCAGGACTGGAGCACAGTGGGGGGCAGGGAGGGGCTGAGTGTCACTCCCTCCTCACCCCTGTGGGGGCTGGCATGGGTCCCACCATGCACCCTTGACCCCCAGACCTTTATCCACTGCCCCCTAGGGGGGCATGCCCCACACTTCAGGGACCTCTGATACAGAGCAGTATAAACAAGTCATTATCTGTATGAAATTTTAGCTTGTACTGACTGCTAGTGTTTTTGATGTAGCCTGTTGTGAAACTAGGCAAATATCTAGATGAGCTGATGTACCCCCTTATGCGTACCCCTGGTTGAGAACTACTGTTATAAAACAACCAGGATAAAAACAAAAACATCTAGAGCAGTGCTTTTAGAGCTTCAAGGTAAATCCATCTCCAAATCTTGTTTTTTTTAGAGTATCATAATACATTTATTCAATACAACATTCAGATAGATCATATCACTGAAAGAATCCCTTATTTAAAATAGCAAATGTCATTTGTTTACCAGTTTTGTTGCAGCTGTTTTGGCCTCAGGATATTAGAGAGATAAGGTGGGTGAGGTAATATCTTATTGGATCAACTTCTATTGGTGAGAGACACGTTTTTGAGCTATGCAGAACTGCTCTTCAACAAATTCCTACATGATCTGCAGCTGCATCTTGCTCACTAGCCCACGTATTTTGCACCTCAAGTTCTTGGCAGGCAGATGAGTTAGAGCTGGTATTAATTACAATCCCTTCAGTGTGATGCTACGAGTTCTAATATTCCTGGTAACAAAACAGGACTAGTTTAAGCCTTTTAATTTCTGCAGCTATATCTGTTGTATATACTGCATACCTCTTCTCTCCATCCCCGCCCATTTACCTTCATGTCACACACATGCACACCCAGCTTTTTGAGAAAAAAAATCAGCATTTAAAATAGATTGATTTTCTCTGCCTTATAATTCTGCTGTACTACAGATCAAAGTCACAATACCTGAAAATCTGGTCCCTGATGATGGGATAGCCCCCTGTTACGACATTGTTTACATAAGATGTGAACCACTCCAAATAAGAAGTACCTAGACGCCAAAGAGGGAAAGTTTTACAAGAGCAGGTACACTTATAATTAAACAAGTTACAATATTAACTTTTTTTTTTTTTTAAACATAGGCAATATAAAAGCTAGTAGTAGTATAAACAATTTCTAGACCTCTGTAACGGAGTAACATTCCTCATCCTGCTCTATTCAAGACATTGAACTCTGCTTTTGCTGGGAACTGAATTGTGGCTTAAATGGTTTGCTTGTTATCCTCCACTCTCTGTGTCACAGCTAAAATGAGACTGCATACTCTTCAGGCCAGGAACCATGACTTTCTATTTATATTGTGAAGTACCCTGCACAATTCTGGATGGTTTTATACTTCAACAACTGCCTTTTAGACCTTTGATGGTACTGCATGATTTAAGGAGATGATGGCTTTACAAGTAATGTAATTACTATACCCATTTCCTATGTACTGCACTCCAAAGTTAATCCAATATTCTATTTGCTAAAGCTGGTAGGTCCATTACTGGACCTACAAGCTTGGTTTTGGTTCATAGGTATCTGCATGTATAAACAGGTAAGGTATTAAAGTTTCTAAGAAATCTAGCAAATTTTGCAAGTTTCTGTACTCACACGAACAAAGCTGGAAAGTAGGGTGGAAGAATGTGCAACATGCACACCTGTTACCACCATAAGGCTCAGAGCTCTGGGTTTAATAGGTCACCCAATATAGAAACAGCTTTCCAAAAACCTGCAGTCATCATTTTGAGAACAGTGGGATTTATCAGGATCATAAAAATTCAGTAATGGGACAGATTCAACCTTGTTCATTAAACGGACTCTGTCAAAGTCCTCAAAGACAAGACATTATCCTCTATGTGTGAAATACCCTATAGGTAAGTCAATTAATTCAAGCAACGTATTATGGGTTTTAGTAATGGAAGATCAATAGTTCTTTAAATTTTGGTTTATATTATTGATGTGAAATGTTTATTTTTGAGTTAATGATTTCATAATATTCTATTTCTCCCAAGCTACACAGGGTTGCTGTGTCACAAAACAGTAATTAACACAATTTTCTCATCTCTTGTTCCTAATTTTTTCCTAAAAAGCCAATTAATTATTTGTACCGTCCTGCCATCTTTGGGGCTCCTCTGTTGCTTAGAAGTCTCCAGTAATTTCTCTTCTCCATTTTCCTTCTACTATCACCCACCCAATCATCTTCAACATTTTGTTTTGGTCTTGAAATGCTAGAGTTTGGGGTGCACACTAGCTGTATGATTCACTCTGCAGTTTGAACACTTGGTTTTTATATGAAAGTAGGAAATACTTAGCAGATTAATCTTCTCATCTACATGGAATGTGCTGTGCCATCATACTGGTGAACAACTGGAAGTCATTGTTTCCATAAGGACAAGGCCAACCCAAAGTGATAATTAACACTAGATCACTGTGGTCACTATCTCTAAAATAGCTCATTTTCCTCAAACTGCAAATAATTAGAATAGAACTTTGAACTTCTACAACACTTTTCATCTGAAGATTTCAAAGAACGAGACAGTAAACCTCAACACTCTTGCGAGGAAGACGACAGATAGTGATTTCATCACCCAGCACTGCAATACAGCTACCTCTGGGGTGAAATAAGTGACACGTTTTCCAATACACAGCCACTACAAGTCCAAAATTGCAGGACTAGAAGACTAGGAAGTCTTAATAAGAGTTTCTCTTGCCTTTCCTTTTACCCATAAATGAAAGCATTATGGCAGGGCTCAGTGGGGCTATTACTCATCATTGGTGTTACACTAGAAACAACCTGTGATGCAAGTGAGCATAGATTATGCATATTAATGGAAGTCTAAATTAAGGTACTGTTTTCACTCAACAGGAAAGCAGTTCAGTTAGTTGAAGGCTTTCGTAGCCAATAGCTAGGGCCCTACCAAGTTTTGGTCCATTTTGGTAAATTTCATGATCATAGGATTTTTTTAAAAATAGTAAAATTTCATGATTCATGTGGGCCCAGCTGTGAAGGCAGCGCTGCTGCCAGCAGCAGTACAGAAGTAAGGGTGGCAACACCACAACCCTCCTATAATAACCTTGTGACCTCCCCCCCCGACCTTCTTTTGGGTCAGAACCTCCAGTTTAGAAACGCTGGTCTCCCCTATGAAATCTATATAGTACAGGGTAAAAGTACACAAAAAAAGCAGATTTCACAGGAGAGTTCAGATTTCACAGTCCGTGACATGTTTTTCATGGCCAGGAATTTGGTAGGGCCCCACCAATAGCCTTCAGGAGAAAAGGGGGAGGAGTCGAGAAACTTTCTACTACAGTCCCAGCCCATGTCAACAGAACATCGTAAGGATTCTATAGTCATCAAGTAATGACTCCAAAATCTTCCTCTCCCCTCCTTATGCTTTGAACAATGCAGTTAGAGAACCTGAAAAAATCCAGGAACATTTCTTCTAAATGTAACTATACCCGAAAAGGAAAATTTTCACTGAGAGGTACAATATATATTGAACCTGTAACATGACTGCAAAGGCTACTAAAAATCCCCTCTCCCAGGCTACAGTTCATGGTCTCCGACAGCTCCTCTGATCGTTCCCCTAAAGGTTGCTACAGGTTGTGTCATACTGACCAGTGTGTTGAATAACTCAAAAACAGAGATGTGACGTAACAAGCATCAGTAGGGAAAGAAAATGGTTTTGGAACTGATTTCAATTAATTGTTCAAGTTCCAATACCAGTTATAAGTTTCTCAGCAGTAAGAATACAAGTTTAGTGCTTACTTTGTACAGGTCAAAATGTTGTGCAAATGTACTAAAGAGCTCTCAGCATAGGTATATTTTTTATTAACATATGCAGCTTAAGACAGAATGAAGTGGTTAGATATGCTGGCATCTCTAAACAAGGTATTTTTTGCATGAATATGTCCCCCCTACTTCAACATGCTCTTACCTGTAATGAACATATCAATAGCAGATGGATTACGGGCCATCTGATCCTAAAAATGGAACAAAAATTAAGTGTGTATATTGAAAAGCAGACTGATTTTTTTTTTCTTGACATCCTAAATACCCGACTATTTTCCTAGTATTATCTAGGCCCAAACCTAACTTCTTCAATAGAGCATCCAAATCCCACAATCAGATGTTCAAATCAGTATTTAAGACACAAATGTCTGTCCCATGTGTCTAAGTGCCAAGTTCAAACACACAGCTGGGACATTCCACTAAGGTGATCACATTTGAAAATCAGGCTTAGAATAACCTGAAAACTAACTCCACCTAATTTTTAGAGCTCCTATCTTTATATTCCTTCCTACCAAAGAGCCTGTATTGTCTCAAGAGGAACACAAATATTAACATTTAAATGCCTTCAATTTCTCATAACATACTCCAGGCAAAATAGACATTTAGCATAACATAAAAAAGGTGTACAAGATTTTTTTCAATGTCCCCATCAATGTCAGGTGACTAGAACTCCCATTGCTACACATGAGGAAAATAACTAGCAGATCCCAACAGGTTAAAGTTCTATAATAAAGTCTGTTACTTGATAGTTTCAAGCTCCCGGCATCTTTCTTTATGAATTTGCGCTGAATCCCATGGACAGCTAGAATTAGGTCATCAGTTTCAGCAACTGCTTTTCAAGGGGTTTTAGCTTAATTCCAATTCAAAATTAAGACTCAGGCCGTAGCAAAGGTATCTGTTGTTGTTGCTTGTCATTGCAGTTTTACTGTGATGCCAAGTAATATGTACTGCAATAATTTTAGTACGAGAATAATTAAGAATAATTTATTCTTGAATGTGAGTGACCTTGCTTTTGAGGGTTTCAGATTTAACCTTGGTGTACGTTTTTAAAATGCACAGTTCAGTAAGTAATGTACAACCTGACCAGTTAGAAAGTTCTAACAGAAATATTTTAAAAGTTAGCTTATAAATTGCTAATGCTGCAAACTCAACCTGGAATAGAGAAGTCAAGCTGAGTTCACTCTGTGCGTTTTCCACAGATAGTACAAAATTGACAACTGGAGTTTAGTAAATAATTCTGTTGGTGACAGTGGACAAGCTGCAGGTTCAGCAATGCTAACCAGAGATGGGAATATTTTTTTCTATCAATAAAATAGAACACAGATAGCAGATCCACTTATTAAGAGACAAAGAGTCCCGTGGCACCTTATAGGAAATCAGTGGAATTATACCAGTGCAAGCGAGAACACCCAGACTCCGATATTAGGGTATTGCCATCATTGTAGTATCAGAAGAAATTTTATAAAGCTTTCAACAAGATTAAGTTGTCTGTTTTTTAAGTAACAATGATCTTCTCTGTTCTTTCACTGTAGAGTAAGCATTGTATATTTCCCAAAAAGATCATATCCAAAATTTTCTTTGTTTTGCTGTTTCTAGAAAACAAGTCTATAACTCACTGTCAAAATCCCCCACCATGCAAAACAAAGTTTAAACAATGAAAAAGTGTGACTTGCCAAAACAGACTGGGACAAATTCATGCCTGCCATAATTCTACCAAATTAAATAGATTAGAGCAGTGATGAGTTTGACCCATTATGTCTTAAAATCTACATAAACATTGGCTACAATCATTACTACTGGGGGCATTCTGCACCAAAAAAATTAAAAAGCTGCGCACATTTTAAAATTCAGCAAAATTCCACAGACTGTGTGTGTCAAAACAACACTAAATAATCATGCCAGTTTCCATTATTTTGGTAATTTATTTCAAAATACCTGTCAGCAAGTATGTCTATAACAAGAGAGAGACTCACAAAAATTCGCCCAGGAGTTTAAAAAAAAAACCTATGACAACCCAGTTCCTGTTTCTCTGCCCCTTTCCCCTTCCCTGAGCCCAGTCAGGAGGGCAGACACTCACAACTCCTTACCCACAAAGCCCACCTGCAGGTCCCCCAGCCAGTACACCCAAACATCCTCCTCCTCAGAGCCCAATCGCGGGGCCTTCCCCCAGCCCAGATACCCATACCCCATCCCCAGCTGCAGGATCCCCCTCCACCCCAGAACCAAGGGATCCAGAGGGAGAAACAGACTGATGCTGTCCCAGGCTTGCACAGAGTTTCCTGCGTGCCGCCCTCTCCTTTCCTCAGGGCATGCTGGGAACTGCAGCTGCCAGGAACCCTCTAGCTCTCCCCCCAGCAGAGTCTTCTATGTGCAAGCTGAGCTCTGCCAAGTCCAGTGACCCCTAGTAGCAGTTAGCAGCACTGCAGCCCATTTCTTCGGGGGAAAGAAAATTCTGCATGCACAATGTTAATTTCTGCAAAATTCTGCATTGCGCAGTGGCACAGAATTCCCAGGAGTAACTGCATTACACACTACAGTCACATCACTGTTGTGTTAAACAGTCTTCTTGGGTAATTTTGGTGTACACCTGAGGGCAACTCAAAAGACATTTTTATTTACCAGTTAAATGTTCTCACAGTATACAGAGCATCCACTCATTAAACTGCGCATACTGTATATGTCACGTTTTATAACATGCAAAGGACAAATGCCAGTTCTATCAAAAAGATAGGTTTATAAACAAACATTTCTTCCTTACTGGACATTGGTAGAAGATCTCATATTTATTACGACCCTCCACACTCTCCAGTGCCATGTATTGACTCAGCCCAGTGTGAATGCAAAAGGTTAGAGGAAGACATTGTTTCAAACCAAGACGCTGCTGAAATCCCCCAGCTGCTGTGTCAATATCCAATAAATCCTCTGAACGATAGTGATTGGATAGTGCCATACTTCCCATCAACCTTAGAAGGAACAACAAAAACAGAAATAATGAACACTTGATTAACAATGCAAAGATAGCTTTTACTCTTTACTCAATGAACAACAACTCATTCTAAGGTCTAATTCTGCCATCTAGGCATAATACTTATACCCAGAGAAATGTGAATTGTAATGGTTTCTACAGAATCAGGTCCTCAATTCGTAACACCAGCCTTACAGATTTCATTTTTGTTTTAAGAAAAAAATGAAGCGATTTTAACAAATATTGTCTTGCTCATTTTCCATGCTTAGCACAGGAAGAAAGGGAGTTCTGGAACACTCCGGTGGCTGCCAGTTGCCTCAAGTTAAAGCAGCCTAGGACATCTGTTCTACATTGAAATAGTGTAATAGGGCAGCTTCACAAGGCAGAAACTGGGACTATACTCTGCACTTCAACTTTTGCATCAACTCCTTTCAGTACTAAAAGGAATATTCATGAATACTTAGTTTCTACAGGCCAAGAAATTATCAACTTTAGTAACATATTTGAAAAGACACATTGTTACCTAAAAGAAAAGAACAGGAGTATTTGTGGCACCTTAGAGACTAACTAAGGTGCCACAAGTACTCCTGTTCTTTTTGCAGATACAGACTAACACGACTGCTACTCTGTAATTGTTACCTAGATTCATTCACAAAATGAGTTGAGACTGAAGCCAGATGTAAGAAGTTAATAAAATTCAACAACTTTGCTCATCCCTTAAGAATAGTTATAGAAACAAGTCAGCAATTATTTTAACAGATATATATTTATGGATCTGCACTTAGGGTTTACATTGACTTGAAAATTATTCAGTTACATTTGGAAGGAAAAGAAAACCCCCGTGAAGCACGCTTCTCTTTTTCATCAGTAGAATCTGAAAAATAGTTCACATTTAGCTGGCCAATCTGCCACAGGTTATAAATGCACACTAAATCAAAAAAAGCAGACACCTAAAATAATCATGAAAACTTTGACATGTAGTGTTAAACACCACAACATTTTGTAGATTACAGCATTCTCATTCTTTTCTGGCACAATTTGATGGACATTCTCCAGTTGCTCTCTATACATACAAATATTTCCAATACAGATGGGCTGGTGAGAGACGTGTTTGTTGGAAGACATTGGAAAGAGCTTTAATTCTAATGCAACATAACTGGCAACTGGTGGAGTGGAAAGGAGAGAGAATCACACAGTGCCTAGTTCAAGGTATCTGTATTCCAGCTAAGAACGAAACAAAGAAGTCAAGAGAGATTTCACACTTTTAGCTTGCTTTAAAATAAATTAAAAAAAAAAAGTAGGGAAAGGTTAATAGGATAAAAACGTGAACTGTCTTAGCATGCAGCCCTAGTTACTCCAAAGCATTGCTTAAGCATGACTACACTCTTATGTTGCAGGTAAACAGCTTTGGAAATTTCTGAAGTGTCAAGAGCAACACTGACCAGATCCTTCAAGAAGCTGTTTTATGTCTTTCACTATTTTCTCATAAAATGTGCAGTTTGGATACATTAGTAATATTAAGCCAGGATTTAATAGCTCTTGAGGGTCATACTAGGACAGCATTTCCAGAAGTTTTTACTATTTCCTAACCAGTTCCATTACATCAATGCTTGATACTTGGCTTTTGTTAAATCACTGATTTGCCCACAGAGGGAAGATTTTCAAAGGGGAACAAGGCATGTCACTCTCATTGCCTAATTCCCTTTTGAAAATCTCTTCTAGAATACCTACTTGTAAATAGTTCAAGTCATCCTCATGAATATGCAGAACTGGTTACTTTTTACACACCTGGGGCTGGGGTTGGGGGGAAAAGATACCAAAAAAGGCTCAAGCTGCCACCCATTGAGAAGTTAGAGGTGCTACAAACATGCAAAAGCCAACTCAAAACACACACACACCCCACAGATCCCCATCTTTTCTCATCAACATACCATTCTTGGCAGTATTTCTACCACTGATGTCACTTTCCCTCAAATACAGCCCAGTGTGCTAAACATGAGAGGCTTGAAGGTGCACAATATGCAATTATGTTTAGTCACTTGTTTAAGATATCAAGAATTGTCAGTTTTACATTTCAGGGAGACTTCATCTTTTCAGTAATACGGAAAAAAAAATTTAAAAATTATATTTTGTAGGATGCAAAATTTCTATTCTATTCTCCTACTTTGCTGGTAGTTCCACCTCCACACTTAAGACTATTCTTGTATTGCCAGGTCTGGAAATTAGTTCCCTAACCATTTTATACCATTTATTCTGCAAATTCTTGTACAAAATAGGCTAATTCTGCTCTCAATTACAACACAGAGAATCCAGAGTAACTCTGTAAATATTGGCGTAATTGAGGGCCATAAATATCCACGGCTAAAATTTTGTTAATTATGAAGGGTAAAACTTTCCAAAAGAATTGAAGTCCCATTTTCAAAAGTGACTTGGGCATTTAGGATCCTAGCTCCATTGCAAAGGAACTTAGATGCCTAGGTCCCACTGCTAAGGCACAGCTGACAGTGGGACATAAGTTCTTGTGAAGATTTCACCCAAAGAACACAATAGCTAACTTCAATTCCATATATAATATTTTGCATAGCCTGCTCAGCAGGCATTGCAATCCTCACTCCATGTCTCAGTTTAACTGAACTGGCCACCATGAAGAAAAAGAAATAATTAAATAACAGAACTGATAGTAGGTTTAACTCCTTACCCAGGAACAACTAGTTTCTGTCCATTATGAATACGAAATGAACACCGATAATCATCAGGGAGTTTGCAACCTATTTGTGCTTCCACAGCATCTAGGTCGTCTTCCTGCACACTATCTGCAAACACATTAAAAACAGATTTTTTTAGGTGGCATCTTCAGACAAGAGAAAACTGTTGCTTCAGAGATTCTCTCAATAAATTGGGTCCTGCTTAAAGTACTTTATTTTGTATAAACCCCTCTTAAAATCCAATTGGATAATGCCTGATAAAAATTGGTGGCTCTCTTAAGACAACGAGAGAGAAATGTTGCTTTTATTTACACAGTTGCAACCCCTTTGGCTTCAATGCAACCTAAATCATTTCACTGGAGCTGCATTGCTGTAAATCAGAGCAGAATTTGGCCTAACTAAATGTTCAAGTTTTTCAGCTATGCTATAGTGGCATCAGCAAATGAACAACTAGAAAGTTTTTCGTAATATCTAATCTAAATTTCTCTCACTGCAGATTGAGCCCATTACTACTACTTCTACCTTCAATGGACAAGAAGAACTACTGATCACGATCCTCTTGATAACAGTCCTTAATATATTTGAAGACTGTTAATCAGGTCCTCCCTCAGTCTTCTTTTCTTAGACTAACCATGCTCAGTTTTTAACCTTTCCTTAAAGATCAGGTTCTCTAAACCCTTTATCAGTTTTACTGCTCTCCTCTGGATTCTCTCCAACATGTCCACATCTCTCCTGACGTGTGGCATACAGGAGTGGACATAGTACTCTAGCTAGGGACTCACCAGTGCTGAGCAGAACAAGACAGTTACCTCCTGTGCCTTACATATGACATCTCACACCCCAGAATATTTGCCTTTTCACAACTGCATCACATTGTTGATTCATTCAGTTGTGACCCATTAGGACCCCCCAGATCCTTTTCAGCAGTACTATCACCCAACCATTTACTTCTCATTTTGCAATTGTGCATTTCTCTTCTTAAGTGTACTGCTTTTCACTTGTCTTTACAGAATTTCATCTTGTTGATTTCAGATCAATTCTTTAATTTGTCAAGGTTGTTTTGAATCTAATCCTGCTCTCCAAAGCACTTGTAACCCCACACACTTGGTATCATGCCTAAGTTTTATAAGTGAACTCTCAACTCTATTATCCAAGTCTTGAAATGACAATATTAAATAGTACAATCACACTATTATGACACCCTGACAGCCATCAAAATGATATCCCTATTTAATTACAGGCTAGGTGCAGTACAGCAAAAGCAATGTAAGTTTCCTCATTGCATGGCATCTCTTATGCAATAAGAATGCAGTTAAATTTTCACAATAATTCAATCTTTGGCCTCTTTGCTGAGGCTACCAATGAATATAGTGCTTTGTGCAACCTGGACATTCATCCTCTGGAAATTGGGCTTAGACAAACACACACCACGTTTAATATAGGCCAATAGCCACAAGACCGTATTTACTACTGGTGAATGTAGCGACCAGGGAGGGGTTTGAACCAGACACCTAGTTGTGAAAGACTAGCCAGATACAAGAAAATCCACAAACAACAAAAAGTAGTTAACATGGGGTTAAGGTTGCAAGACCTCAACCCTATTTTAGGTACTAATGTGGCTCCTATTACTGCAGTATGCAAGTTCCTTGATCTTTAATGTACTTATACTCAACACCTCTGAGGTAGGAAGTGCTATTATCCCCATTTTACAGATGGGGAAATGTCACAAAGACACATTAAGTGACTTGTCACAGAGGGAGCGTGTGGTATAGTAGAGAATTGAGCCCAGGTTGTCTCAGACTAGCAGCCTAGCCATCTGACCGTCCTTTCCTCTACACTACCGAGCTCTTCATGTCCTTCTAGAACAGTAGTCCCCAACCTTTTTCATCTGGTGGGTGCCAGACGACAAGCCCCAGAGGACCGTGGCGGCAGACGAGCATCCGCCAAAATGCCGCCAACAAGCGGCAACGTCAATAGGTGTCGTCGGAAAAATACCGCCAACAAACAGTGTCATCCAGAGGCGGTGCCGCCGCCAAAAATCAGCAGCATTTTGGCGGCGACGCCTCTGCATGATGCAGCTTGTCGGCGGCATTTTGGCAGATGCTCATCCGCCAGCCCATAAGTGGGCGCACTTAAACAGTCCAGCAGGTGCCATGGCGCCCGTAGGCACTGCATTGGGGACCCCTGTTCTAGAACATGAGTTTGTTGTGATTGTCAAAGGAGCCTAAGAGAGTTAGGCAGCCAAGTTCCCTTAGGCGCCTTTGAAGATCTCAGCCTAGATTCCTAGAATTCAAACATTCCAAAACAAAGACGTAGAGTTAAGAATATTTACATAGAAAAATCAAGATACAAATACTAGAAAAACAGGAAATGCAGAGTAACACTTCCCACACAGTAGCCAGGCAACCTTAAATTAGGCCCTTTTGATCCCTACCCTAAGGATTCAGTCAGGGAAATTATAATACCTCACCCCATCTCAGGCTTTTTAAAACCTGATCTCGGCTACCCGATTACAAGTCATCCCCAAGTTAACAGTGCTACAGAGAGCACAGTGAGGGGTCTGCAGGAGTGTATGAACAGAAGTGCCAATTGGGTGCTGAGGAAGGCACAGAGGAAGTAGCCAGGTTTTGTCACTGCTCTAGAATCTGTTCTGTCTACCAACAGTTTCCTAGCTGAATTTACGATGTTTGTTTTACCAATGACACTTAGTGGGCCTGACTACTTGAAAAATCATCCCCCTTATTCTCCTCCTCCACCCCTTCTGGTGATAATTCTTAAAACACTTATGCCAATTTAATAGAGAAGAGGCTAGCAGCAAATCACTCTTGTGGAGGGGCTCAACTTTGGACCTTGCTTCACATCTTGGTTCACTTGACCCTGGATTTGAAAGCCTTCAGGACAGGAAATGGGCCCACATGTTCTCTCAGACTTGCCCAAGAAGTTTGGGAAATCAGTGAGGAACAGAGGGAAGGCTAGGACCATGTCTAAGATTTGGGATAATCTTTTTTGGAGTTCAGTTAAAAGTTGGTACTTTTGCTTATGAAGGGCACCTAGATTATGCAGTGGATGTAAAACTTTATAACTATACAAATATATCTTGGCTTTAAAAACAAAAATAATGTTTATACAATACCTTTTAAAGAACCAATCATCCGGGGACATCGCTGTCCCAAGTATCTCTCTATATCATCCCATGCTTTTTTAAGTGTAGCATAATACTGAATATACCTTCCTAAATCAGAGTAAATACTTATGAAGATAGCCTTCCAGCTCTGCTTTCTCCGAGTCTTCTCTGCCCTGAATAGACAAGAATAAAAATATGATAAGTTTCTAGTCTAACAAATTCACTTTAAAAACAAAAAAGGTATTGCTTAGGCAGTTAGGGTTCTGCTAAGTCAACATTATGTTATAATAGTGTACATAGATACACTTCAGCCCTGTGAAGGTACAGATGTTCAACTAATTCATGGAACTATTCAAATTTTTAATTTCCTTTGCAAGTAACTACATTTCAGCCAGTCATCTTTTCTTTAGAGGACTATGGGCCATTATTAAATTCAGGAACTTGTAGAAAACTAAATCAGATCAATTTAACATGCATGTGCAGAAGGCATTTAAGTTTTTTTTTAAAAAACGTCCAACCCTGCTGTCCTCTCTCAATTTTGCCTAAATAAGGACTACGGGACCAGAAACCGGGTCACAAAACATAGAGGTGACAATTAAAATAAAGATTTCATGCATAGATGAGATTTTATTTTCCAAAGAGCACCTCCTGCAATAAAAAGAAACAAAGCCCATTATAAATTGAGACAAATAGCAGGGGATTCAGCTTTTACTTATTTGTAGAACAGCAATGAACATTTCGGTATTTAAGTCACAAATAAACTCAGTATTCAGAGAGTTCACAATCTAAAAAACAGATACAGAGAAGACAGGACACATTAAGAAACAGAGAAGGTAATAACTTGGAAGGTTTATTAAATTATTATCAGTTCATTCCTGTATACATCATAAAAGAGAAGTCTCTGAAAGAGCTGAGTGAGGAAAAGGTGGTGGGAGCATAGTTAGAGAAAGCATGTGGCCTTATTTAAAGTTTTCAAAATAGTTCCCATAAAAATCAGACTTAAAGAACAACTACTCATCAAAGTAAGTAACACTGAAAATGAACTCCCAAAACAATTATCTCCTTAGGCCTTTTTATACAAGGACAGAAGTTGAAGACGAGACTAGCATGCCAGGCACTGCCATTTAGGAGGCTCAAATACAATGATATGGCCCATCCACTAACGCTGAAAGACTGAAAATTCTACCAGGACTGAGTGTTCCTGAGCTGCTAGAGGGCTGGAACCAGTGGCAGATTAACACAGTCCAAGGCACCCCTGCCCAGAGGCCCCGGGCAATTTGGGGGCCCCTGTAGGAGCACTGGAACCTGTGTAAAAGTGTGTGTCGGGGGGGTCCACATGACAACACAGGTGCTGGAATTGTGGCCCTGCCTCCTGATCAGGCCAAATGCTGGGCTGTGATAAGAACTATCCAGGAAGCCTGAGCTGCTGTCGGGAGCCTCAGACCCTCTGCCTGCCCTGAGTGGAGGGTCGGGTTGGCAAGAGCAGCCCCTGGCCCAGGTACTCACACCCCAGGGTGCACCACCCAGGGCAGGTGGAGGGTTCAGGGCTCCCCACAGTGGCCTGGGCTCCCCTAGGTGGTTCTTACCACTGCCAGGCTCTGGCTTCAGGCCTGGCCGGGGGCAGGGCCTCGGAGGGGGAAGAGGAGGAGCAGAGCCCCATGGTGAGTGAGAGCTAAGGCCAATCTTAGCCTCCAACCAGGAAGAGGTTGGCACCACTAGCAGAGGCTGTGCTTTATAGTTGGGGAAATGACTATCACCTTATCAGCTCCCTTGCTGTGAAGCACAGCCCCTGCCATGCCTGCCTGAGGCTACTACACCCATGTTAAAAAGTAGGCAGGCATGGCCCTCCCACATTTAAAAGTGGGGAGGGCCATGGCCACGCTGGTCCTCTCTGGTTCCAGCCTCTTTGGCCCCCTAGAGTGTTGG
Source organism: Chelonoidis abingdonii (assembly GCF_003597395.2). Taxonomy (NCBI): domain Eukaryota; kingdom Metazoa; phylum Chordata; order Testudines; family Testudinidae; genus Chelonoidis; species Chelonoidis abingdonii. Next base: position 69,474,112 of record NC_133772.1, read on the forward strand.
GGGGCTCAAATGTTCTTTATGCCCAGGGCCCCAATAAATCTTAATTCGCCTCTGGCTGGAACTGTTGACTGATCAACTGAGGAGCAAAAGTAATTAGCTTTCTTAAGAGAGTTCTTAGTCAAAAGGATGCTGTGACGGGATCCCCCTAGGATGTCACCTGGAACTGGGGTTCCACTGAGCCCTCTGACTCACCAGCCTGGGCTCCTTCTCACCCAGTCCTGCTGTGACAAACTGTAGACCGCTCTCAGTCCTACACTCCCACGAGCATTCACACAAGCAGGGACACACCCAGCAGCAGCAGTTACCTGCAGGCTGACCAGCCACAGCGTGAACCAACAATAGAGAGGCTACCGCCAAAATAACCCCAGCTTCCCAGCCTAGGACTCCAGAGCTGTACCGCCCTTCCCTGGTCAAAACTCTGGCCAACATGAATTTATTACCGGGTTCACCCTTCCCCCAGTGTGGAGAGGAATATGCAACAAGCTTGTGTTAACCAAGTTGAGATTTTTCACCAAACACTGCACTTAAAGGCACACTGGTTTAGATTAAAATATAAAACAAGTTTATTAACTATAAGAAGATATATTTTAAGTGACTATAAGTACACCGCTACCCTGATATAATGTGAACAGATTTACTGCATTATATCCGAATTCGTGTTATAGAAGTGCTCCGGGGGAGCGGGCCTGCACACTCCGGTGGATCAAAGCAAGTTCGATATAACATGGTTTCACCTATAATGTGGAAAGATTTTTTGGCTCCCGAGGACAGTTTTATATCAGGGTAGAGGTGTAATAGCCAATAGATCAAAGTGAATTACCTAATAAACAAAGTCGCAAACTAAGCCTAAGATACTAGAAAGACTGGATATGAATCAGCAATTTCTCACCCTGATGATACAAGCAGGCCTGCAGATTCTCAAGGCACAAGCTGCACTTGTTTTGCAGCTTGGGCTTCTCAAGTCCTTTCTTTTCCAAGTTTTTCCATATGGTGGGAATCCTATGTTTCAAAATCAGTTCCCAGCCCAGCTTGTGGTAAAATACAGGTACCCAAAATGGAGAATAGTGTCTTGTGGTCTGGTCACATGCCTTTGCATGCCCTTCTGAGTCACAGCAGCCATTAATTACAGACTGTCTGCAGCATTCTCAGGAAGGCTCACCAGGTCGGGGATAAGCTTTGCTTAAGACCTACTGTTTTTCCTAATGGCACATTAGCTGGTTGTGAAGGGCCCATTCAGGGTATCTAGACTGGAACATCTCGCCTAGTGGGTGTCACCCTAGTGTAACTACATTTGAAATACAGATACATAGTAAGTATTCATAACTTTATATACAAAAATGATACACATACAAATAGGATAATTGTATTCAGCAAATCATAACTTTTCCAATGACACCTCACAACTCATCTTGTACAAATTGCATCATCATTATGTCATAATCATCATAATCGTCCCCCCATGATGAATATGGGGTGTAGTGTTACAGATGCCATCTTGGTAGAAGCTGAGGGGGGAGGACTGGCAAGACTGGGTATGCATGAAGGGAAACAATTCTCCATTTTGTATATTTCCACTAAGTTGCTTTTAGGCTGTTCTATTCAAAATGGGCAGTTTCTTGTCTCTCATGCAGCTTTCGGATGCGGAAATAACAGGTTAGTTATATTTTAGAGGGAAGGCCATTTCCAAATACTACAAAGCATGTAAAAGTTAGGAAATGCTTTTGCGTTTACCAATTCTTAGTTTGAATGAGAACATGTAAATAGAATACAATATCCATTTGCAAAATGGAAATATTCACAGCCATTTTATTTTCAGAGATTGCAAGTAAAGTGACAGTGACTGTAATTTTATGTGCCCTCCATTCCCCATGTTCACTCACTCCATGTGTCCTCATTTGCTGAGTTTTGCCTACATTTAGGTCCCAATCTAATTAGAGTCTCTGACCTCTGCATCTGTGCAGCACTTCAATTAAATCAATGGAATATCATCCATGCAAAGCATTTGCAGGATCATTGTCTTAGTTGGTAAGTTCTCTGGAACAGGGACATCATCATCAAGGCGGTGAGTCTGTCACAGAAGTCACGGATTCCATGACTTCTGCAGCAGCTGCTGCTGGCCCAGGGGCTGCTCAAGCCAGGCAGCCCCTGGGTCTGCAGCAGCAGTTTGGGTGTGTGGGAGGAGTCTCAGAGCTGCGGGTAGGGGTTTGGGAGGTGCAGAGGTGTGCTCACCTGGGGTGGGGGAGCACCTCTACAGCTCCTACATGGCAGAGAGGTCTCCACACTGCCCATGTCTGCACGCCCCGCCCCCACAGCTCCCCCTGGGAGCTGTCCTGCCCTGGCCCCTGCCTCCGCCACTTAGAAGCTGCAGGGATGGAGCTGGTAGGAAGCCCCACCCTCAGCATCAGCAGGGCTCCCGGATCATCTCTCCCAGCACCCCCGAGCACCCCGCCCCACACACACAGCCTAAAACACTGCCTTAATCATCATCATCTGTCTGAAAAGCACCACAGAAAATTGTGGCACTGTGTAAAAATTACCTGAATTGCTCCCTGAATCCATCTCCATTCCTACAGAAGAGGCCAAATCCACCATGTAACAGAAGTAACAATATTAAACAAATCTCTAGGACTATCTTCCAGAGCTAACATTAACTTTGTTCAGTTGATATCAAAGTACAGCTGATCTCACAACTTCTGTTAATATTGGATCTACAAAGCATTACTTAGAGACCACGAGAGGCTATGAAGCATTTTGCAATGTTATTCTGAAAGATCCAAGGCAAAAACAGTGCTGTTAACCAAATGAGCTTGTTAAAAAACTGCTGCAAACTATTTTTTTTTTTTTAAAAGAAAAGATAAGAAAACCCATACTTACTCAGATAAAAGCCAGTATTTCTTGCAGTGTCTTTTCCACAATGGATCATGACTTGATAGCTGGTTTAATCTTCGACTTACATAGCAGCAGCTATAAATACAGGTCAGTGTTATGTCTGATCACAAAAAGTAGTAAAATAAGGAAGGACAAATGCAAGTCAAGGTATTAACATATTTAAGATTATATAACAAAATTTTATAGCTCTAATATTCATTTTAACAAGTTTTAACTTTATTTTTAGGGAGTACAAACAGTTTTAAATGTAACACAATTGTCATTAAAACATGTAACAAGGCTTTCTCGCCCACATAAGCAAAGAAGAAAATAAATGTTATAAACCATGTTAGAGAACCACATTTTTAATCCTGGTAGATATCCAAGCAAGAACAGGGTTTTCTAAAATGGTTTATGACATTTGGGGTGGGAGGGTTACCCCTGCACCCCCTCCTGCCACAAAATAGCATTGTGTCTCATCTACATTGGCAGTCACCATAATACACCACCAGAATCACTCCATGATGACAAATATGTCTGAGGACTGTCTTCACTATAGCTACAAAGCCAGTGAATTACAGTAACAGAATCTGATAGTGTAGGCACACCCCTAGAGAATGAATATTAGGGAACTTTCTCGGCAATTAAATATTTTTGTAGAATAGGCAAAGACATAGATCTGTTCCACAGAAGAATTTTACTAGAAGTTTTCCCTTGTGACACTCCATTAGAGGTGGCAGTGCTAGCATAGGCTAGCTGTTAATGTTTTAATCAGTTTTATCTACTAGGCAGTCAGCGTACACTAGTGCTTTCATTGTTGCCACTACAGATGGAGCTCCATCAGTGGTAGTACAGTGAGGGAAGAAACCTTTTTACTACCTGTCAGCTGATTACTACCTATTGAAATTAATATATTTTCGTACTTTTAAAGTACAGGAAATAATGTAACTATCAGCATGAAATAAGAACAGCACAGTCTGACTGTCAGAGAGCTGTTTGCACTAAGTCATCCCCCCCAATTTTACTTTGTTATGAACTTTCTTCAGCTTTGGGAAATTAGCCCTTTTGAAGCACCAACTATACATACACCTCTACCCCAACATAACGCCATCCTCAGGAGCCAAAAAATCTTACTGCATTACAGGTGAAATCCCATTATATGGAACTTGCTTTGATCTGCCAGAGCACACAGTCCGGCCCCATGGAAGCGCTTCTTTACCGCGTTATATCCAAATTAGTCGTATACTGGGTCGCATTATATCAGGGTAGAGGTGTATTATTGGATAGACCTATCCTTTGTTTACCCATATTGAACCAGGTCATGATCACTAGTTCCCAGACAAGTATCAACTTCCAGTCAAGTGAAGAAGTGAGCTGTAGCTCATGAAAGCTCATGCTGAAATAAATTTGTTAGTCTCTAAGGTGCCACAAGTACTCTTGTTCTTTTTGCAGATACAGACTAACACAGCTGCTACTCTGAAACCAGTCAAGTGATGGGTTCATCTTTATCCACCACAATGATGTTCAAAATAAAGTTACCTCAAAAGTTATCTATACTTTTTAGAAACTAATGATGTTTTACTACTGGCAGTATAAGACCTCTAGCACACATCTCCCAAATTGAAGTTTCCAATAATCCCACAATTTCTTTCCACACGTTATAGACATGCATGTAAGAAGCTAATCATGCTGTTTTCTCAGTGATTTTAACACTAGCCTGTACTCCTTCCATTGATCCACATGCATTCAAGATCCTGAGTTAAAGTTAATTAATAACTCAAACAGGTACAGTAACTCCTCACTTAACGTTGTAGTTATGTTCCTGAAAAATGCAACTTTAAGCGAAATGATGTTAAACAAATCCAATTTTCCCATAAGATTTAATGTAAATGTAGATTTAATGTAAATGAAATTTTGGGGGGGCAGACAAAAGGCATCATATACTGTACAAGCAGAAGAAGTTCTGTGGCACCTTATAGATTAACAGACATATAGGAGCATGAGCTTTCGTGGGTGAATACCCACTTCGTCAGATGCATGTAGTGGCACTGTACAGTACTGTACTGTGGTGGGGAGGTGCCCCTGGATTACCTCTGGGGCTCAGGGCCATGGGTGCAGGGTCTGGGAAGGAGTTAGGGTGTGGGAGGGCGCTCAGGACGGGGGTGCAGGAGGCGGCTCAGGGCTGGGGCAGGCAGGAAGCACAAAGCACTTATCTGGGGCAGCTCCTGTTTGGTGCAGGGGGTGTGCACGTTGCTCTCCATTTCTCTCCAGCCAGCTTTGAAGGGGAAAGCGACACTTCTTTCCGGCTGCTGGCTGTGCGGCTGCCCCTGGTCCTCCTGCCCATTTTCACAGGGCCACATTCCGAAAGCAGCTTTAGAGCTGCAGGCCAGGGCACCAAGGCCCCCTTAGCCCAGGGCCCTGCAGTGCCTAAAGCCACTGTGTTCCACGTGGCCCCGCTTGCCGAGGGAAGAGGGGGGGCAGCTTCCCCGTTCACTCGCTCCCTCCCAGAAAGTCCTAAGCACCACCAAACAGTTGTTTGGCAGCGAGGGAAGCACTGGGAGGGAGGGAGGGAGAGGGAGGCGGCAGAGAAGAGGAACTTGCGCAATGTGCCCTCGTAAAGCCAGCCAAAGGGCATTGTAAGGGAACATTACATAACTCTAAACGAGTATATTCCCTAATAAAGCAGCGACGTAACTTCAAAACAACGTTAAGCAGGAAGACATTAAGTGAGGAGTTACTGTAATGGGTTCTTTAAAGTATAGGACCATCCCCCCATCTGTTATCCACTCTATCCTTCTGAAAACAGGTTACAAACAGCCATTTAAACAACCAAATACCATGGTTCTCTCACCAGGTTTCAGTAATTAGGAGATACAAGATGGGTGAAATGGGTCCAATAAGACATTACCTCAACCATCTTGTCTCGCTAACAGCCTAGGACCAACACAGCTACGACACTGTACAGGTTTCAGTAACGTCGCATAGGTCAAGTTTCCTCTTATGAGCATTTTCAAGTTTTCTTACCTGGTACCCAAACTCGAACAGTCTTCTCTGTACACTCTCTGCCACACCAATTCAGTGAGCTCACAGCAGTGCCCAGCCTGAATGTGCAAGAAGCGTTTCCCTGCAGCGCCCCGCGACGCCGGAGTCGGGAGAGCAGCGTGTGAGCACAGGCGCCCAGAGGGCTGGACGGCAACCCGGGGCGGCTGCTCTGCAGCCAGGGGACGCACCTGGCACGGGGCGGGTCCCGCCGCACCAGCATAGCACGGGACTGGCGGCGCGTACGGGGAACACACTTGTTGACACCTCATTAGAGAGGATCGCGAAATCCACCGGCTGCGCTACCGTACATCCCTCTCCCCTACCGGGGGCCCCTCCGCCCGCCCGGGGAAGCGCCGCACCGGCGCTGAGAGAGCACCCCGCCCCCGCAGGCCGCCCACGCCCGCATCAGCGCCCGGAACCCGCCGCGCCAGGGGCGCCGCCCCAGTCCCGCAGCGGACGGCAGGTAGCGGCGAAGAAGCGTCTGAGCCCCGGGCTGCGGGGAGCGCCCAGCCCCGGGGTCCCGCCCTACCTCAGGAGATCCCGGTAGTCCAGGAAGCTCAGGATGAGCAGCAGCGGGTCGGTGGGCAGCAGCTCCAGGCTCAGGGGCTGCGGCTCCTGCTCCACGGCCGCCGCCATCTTGAAAGGCCTCCCTCCCTCCGCGCCGGCAAGCCGGGCCTGTTGCTGCCCCCGCCCCCGGAGCCCCGCCCCTCACGCCGGTTTGTTATCAAGCGCCGGGGAAGGGAGGGGCTGGAAGGAGGAAGCTCTTAAAGGGCCCGCGCCTAACGCTGGAGCCCCCTGCAGGACAGCTCAGGAACTGCAGGCTCGCGAGAGACGTCAAAATGGGGGCCAGCCCCACGTGCCCCACCTGGCCCAAGGGCCTGGACTCAGTCTTAAGATGTGCTGGAACTACGGTGAGCAGATGTCCTGATTTTATAGGGACAGTCCCAATATTTGGGCCTTTTTCTTATATAGACAGGGCTCGCTTTAAGCTGATTCCCTTGAATTGGGCCCCGCGCCCTAAAGAAGAGCGCCTGACTTAGGTGCCTTTTTAGTTTTTGTTCACCCGGCAGCGCTCTGGGTCTTCAGCGGCAGGTCCTTCAGTGAAGAGCTGGAGCGCTGCTGGGTGAGTCATGCCTGCCAGGGCCCCGTCAAAACTATTTGAATCGGCCCCACGTGTCCTAAAGCCGGCCCTGTATATAGAGGCCTATTATCCCCCACCTCCTATCCTGATTTTTCACACTTGCTATCTGGTCACCCTAGCTGAACAATGTTTATGGGTAGGGGGGTTTGCTGAAAACCATTAAACCAAACTGTAAACTGCGTATATGCTGAAAACCACTTCAAGCCGGGGGTACTGCAGCACACACTCCAGTACCCCTTCATTCCAGCACCTGGCTTGTGCCAGAGTTGGCCCTTCTGGGTAGCTGCAGTCACAAGGGTGGGCCCTGGTCTGTGGGGCACCATGCCAGACATATCAAGTCTCACTCATTGGGCGTGACTGTGAGAGCCACTGGTTAGCATGCAATCTCACTCTCACAAGACATATGCCTAAGCTTAGCTCACTCATTTTAACAAGATTTTAAGTGTTTTTACTTGGGTTGAAAGACACAACAATACATCTGGGGACTCGGGCATGAGGCATTCCAAGCTTGGTAATGGGTACTGTGGTTAAGCATAGAGACTACAGGATTGCATGTTATACAAGTGTGTGAGAGGAGAGAGGGGGTTCTGTGGGAGGGGTGAGTTTGCCCTAAAATTGAGCAGGACTTGATTGAAAGTTTGCAGGTTCTGCAAAATACAGTTCAAAATTTAAACAACACTGGACAAATTCTTTGTCGTTCATTGTCCTGCTAGTAGGCAAGACTTTTTTTTTTAATATGAGTAATACTACACAAACCAAATAATATTTGTACTGTAAAGTGTTTTTCAAGTGGGTGATCACTAGGACAAGGTGATATGCAAAATAAACATATTGTTGTGTTGATAAAACAGTTTTCTTTTTAGTTAGGTTTATATACAAACAAGTTTATTTTTGAATATTTCTCCTGTTCTGTCCTTTGATTGTGTGCCTCAATTAGGGGTTATTAATTCTGGGCCTCAGGTTTTTGTTCAAAACAGTAAATAATAGTTTTTATTAAAATTAGGTCTGTCAAGCAATAACAAAAATTAAGTGCGATTAATTGCGCTGTTAAACAATAAGAATACCATTTATTTAAATATTTTTGAATGTTTTCTACATTTTCAAATATATTGATTTCAATTACAACACAGAATACAAAGTGTACAGTGCTCACTTTATATTTTTATTACAAATATTTGCACTGTAAAAACAAAAGGAATAGTATTTTTCAATTCACCCAGTACAAGTACTGTAATGCAATCACTGGAACATGAAAGTTGAACTTACAAATGTAGAATTATGTACAAAAAACTGCATTAAAAATAAAATATAAAACTTCAGAGCCTACGAGTCCACTCAGTTCTATTTCTTGTTCAGCCAGTTGCTCAGACAAACAAGTTCGGTTTCAATTTGCAGGAGATAATGCTGTGTGCTTCTTTACATCACCTGAAAGTGAGCACAGGTGTTCACATGGCACTGTTTTAGCCAGTGTCGCAAGATATTTACATGCCAGATGCGCTAAAGATCCATATGTCCCTTCATGCTTCAACCAATCATTCCAAAGTACATGTGTCCATGCTGATGATCCATAATGATCCAAAGCAGAGCGGACCAACGCATGTTCATTTTCATCATCTGAGTCAGATACCACCAGCAGAAGGTTGATTTTCTTTTTTGGTGGTTTGGGTTCTGTAGTTTCCGCATTGGGGTGTTGCTCTTTTAAGATTTCTGAAAGCATGTTCCATACCTCGTTCCCTCTGAGATTTTGGATTGCACTTCATATTCTTAAACCTTGAGTCGAGTGCTGTAGCTATTTTTAGAAATCTCACATTGATACCTTCTTTGTGTTTTGTCAAATCTGCTGTGAAAATGTTCTTAAAGTGAACATGTACTGGGTCATCATCTGAGACTGCTATTACATGAAATATATGGCAAAATGTGGGTAAAACACAGAGCAGGAAACATACTATTCTCCCCCAAGGAATTCAGTCACAAGTTTAATTAACACATTATTTTTTTAATGAACATCATCAGGATGGAAGCATGTCCTCTGAAATGGTGGCCGAAGCATAAAGAGACATACAGATGTTTAGCATATCTGGCACATAAATACCTTGCAATGCCAGCTACAAAAGTGCCAAGTGAAAGCCTGTTCTCACTTTCAGGTGACATTGTAAATAAGAAGCAGGCAGCAGTAGCTCCCATAAACGTAAACAAGCTTGTTTGTCTTAGCGATTGGCTGAACAAGAAGTAGGACTGAGTGGACTTGAAGGATCTAAAGTTTTACATTGTTTTGTTTTTGAGTGCAGTTATGTAACAAAAAAAATTCTACATTTGTAAGTTATATTTTCACAATCAAGAGGTTGCACTACAGTACTTCTATAAGGTGAATTGAAAAATACTATTTATTACTTTACAGTGCAAATATTTGTAATAAAAATAATAATAAAAGTGAGCAAAATACACTTTGTATTCTGTGTTGTAATATAAATCAATATATTTGAAAATGTAGAAAAACATGCAAAATATTTAATATATTTCAGTTGGTATTCTATTGTTTAACAGTGTGATTAATCGCAATTAATTTTTTTATCACAATTAATTTTTTGAGTTAATCATGTGAGTTAACTGCGATTAATCAACCGCCCTAATTAAAAGCCATTGATTTGCATTGCTTATAGAATTCTCATGTGCCCTAGACTTTAGTATGAATTAGGACATTTATGCAATATTAAGCAGTGTACATTTAAAAACTATTAAGAGGGGTTGGATTAAAAACCTGGGCAATTGGATGTCGTCAAAGACCAAAGATGAAAGTCCCTGTCTTAACCAATGACCTAACACACTTCCCGGAAACTGTCACACTTTGGCCCTGAATCTCACTCTTTAGGGATGTAAATTTCACTCTTAAGGACAGCCAACCCTTGGCATCTCTGCCTGGCAGAGCCTCCAGTCAAGACGTGCCCCCCTCTTTGCACCTCAGTCCCATCCAGTTGGTACCCCACTAACTATGAGGTCGCTAAAGGTTCCTGCCAGTCGGGGCGAGGCACACACAAGGAAAGGGAAAGGCTGATGGGAACAGGGCAGGAGAGAAGAGGGTAACAGTGGCAGATGTGGAATAACACTGAGGTGGAAGAGACTGTGAGGTGTGGGGAGAGAGGGAGCAAACAGCTAATCAGTACAGGGCAAAGAAATCCAGTTAAAACTGAAAAAAGTTCTGCAAATATGCAGAAATCCCTGTTTTGGCTGCTACGTTTCTCTGATTTACACTTGTTTTACACTGGTGTAACCTCATTTACTTCAACAGAGATAACTCCTATTTATCCTGGTGTGAGCAAGAAGAGAATCAAGTTACTTTTGTACTCAGGATAAAACTCATCAGAATTTCGGATAACAAGGAGTTACAGATAATTGGTGTTCAGATTATTACTCCTCCACATTAAATTGTGTTTTGCTGTTAAGGAACAGGGTAAATAGCCTCCTGGCCCTCCAAAAAAAATAAAATGTATAATAAATTGATCTCCATTGGACTACCCCAGTCAGTGAGCATGCATAATCATAAATATTGGTAGGACAGGATCAGACTCAGTGTTGTGTTCACCACCTCCAAGAACAGGCTCCAAATAAGAGCACCAAACTGCTGACATTGCTTCATAGCATTATTCCTATATTTAGCACACCCACAAGAGTTACCTTTAGAAATGTACTACATGAATATTTTTCAACCTTTTTTAGATCTGCTGTTTGATCTGTTGGTCACATTGGACAGTTATCAATGATTAGAATCCACTGGGATTGAAATGATAATAAGAGCAATGGATTGTACATTTCCAAATTGAAACAAATCCATGAATTAAATAAATTAAATTAAAGTGATGAAATTGTGTAAGATTGGACACAAGTACAAATGTAACACATTTTTAGAATTTTTAAATGTGTTTATCTTCCACATTATATAAGAACCAAATTTCCTTCTCAAAGTTTTAAAAACATTGTGACTATTAGATATTGTAGTCATAATAACCATAATAAATTTATAATTCCATAGTCCCATGCAACCAAGGGTCTCAATACATTTACAAGCAGCGAATAAAGTCTCATAACTATCCTGTGAGGTAGATAAATATAATTATGCCAGTTTTGCAGAAGGAGAAAAGAGGACTAGTGTGACAGAATTTGAGAAAACTATAACACAGTGAGCATCCACACTAGCCATCTGTTTGCAGTACACCTAGTGCATCATAATCCACAGCATTCTCTGAAAGTGTCACAGGGGTTGTGAATTGTTGCACCTAACCTACATAGGTGCTAGAACTGAGGGGAGGGGGGCGGTGCTGCAGCTTAAATGACTGCTTCTTGGAGCAGCTGGTCCTGAAACCCACCAGAGGAGAGGCAATTATTGGTTTACTCCTAAATGGAGCACAGGATCTGGTCCAAGAGCTGAATATAGCTGGACCGCTTGGTAATAGTGACCATAATATAATTAAATTTAATATCCCTGTGTCAGGAAAAACACCACAGCAGCCCAACACTGTAGCATTTAATTTCAGAAAGGGAAACTACACAAAAATGAGGAGGTTAGTTAGACAGAAATTAAAGGGTTCAGTGCCAAAAGTGAAAACTCTGCAAGCTGTGTGGAAACTCTTTAAAGACACCATAATAGAGGCTCAACTTAAATGTATACCCCCAGGGCCAGATTTAGGCTGATTCAGCCGATTCCCCGAAATCGGGACTCGTGCCTAAAAGGGCCCCGTGCCTTAGGCACCTTTTTAATTTTTTTTTTACTCACCCTGGTGGCAGTCCACTCCTCTGGGGTCTTTAGCTGCCCCGCTCGCCTGGCCAGAGCGCCAGCTGGAGCACGGCAAGCCCTGTGGCCCCACTCTCCCGGCTGGAGCTCCGGCCCGACCGCGGCAGCCCCACGGCCCCGCAACCGTGGTTGGAGCTCCGGCTGGAGTGCAGCAGCCCCACAGCCCCCCGACTCCAGCTGGAGCTCCGGCTGGAGCATGGCGGCCCCGCAACCCTGGCCGGAGAGCAGCAAGCCCCTCGCCCCCCCCTTCCCTGGCTGGCAATCGGAAGTGGGAGCACCGCCTGGTGAGTACAAGCCCCGCCCCCAGGAATCGGGCCCCGCACTTGCTAAAGCCGGCCCTGTATACTCCAAATTAAAAAATATGGTAAGAGAACCAAAAAAGAGCCACCAGGGCTAAACAACAAAGTAAAAGAAGCAGTGAGAGGCAAAAAGGCATCTTTTAAAAAGTGAAAGTTAAATCCTAGTGAGGAAAATAGAAAGGAGCATAAACACTGGCAAATGAAGTGTAAAAACACAATTAGGAAGGCAAAAAAAGAATCTGAGGAACAGTTAGCCAAAAACTCAAAAAGTAACAGCAAAATTTTTTTTAAGTACATCGGAAGCAGGAAGCCTGCTAAACAACGAGAGGGGCCACTGGATGATCAAAGTGCTAAAGAAGCACTCATGGACGATAAGGCCATTGCAGAGAAACTAAATGAAATCTTTGCATCGGTCTCACAGCTGAGGATATGAGGGAGATTCCTAAACCTGAGCCATTCTTTTTAGGTGTCAGATCTGAGGAACTGTCCCAGACTGAGGTATCATTAGAGGAGGTTTTGGAACAAATTGATAAATTAAACAGCAATAAATCACCAGGACCAGATGGTATTCACCCAAGAGTTCTGAAGGAACTAAAATGTGAAATTACAGAACTACTAGACTATTGTAGTCTGTAACCTATCATTTAAATCAGCTTCTGTACCAGCTGACTGAAGGATAGCCAATGTGATGCCAGTTTTTTAAAAGGGCTCCATAGGTGATCCCGACAATTATAGGCATGTAAGCCTGACTTCAGTACCAGGCAAACTGGTTGAAACTATAATAAAGAACAATATTATTAGACATATAGATGAACATAATTTGTTGAGGAAGAGTCAACATGGTTTTAGTAAAGGGAAATCGTGCCTTACCAATCTACTAGAATTCTTTGAGGGGATCAACAGGCATTTGGACCAAGGGGGATCCAGTGGATATACTGTACTTAGATTTTCAGAAAGCCTTTGACAAGGTCCCTCACCAAAGTTTCTTACGCAGAGTAAGCTGCCATGGGATAAGAGAGAAGGTGCTCTCATGGATTTGGTTTCTGGTTGAAAGATAGGAAATGAGGATAGGAATAAATGGTCAATTTTCAGAATGGAGAGAGGTAAATAGTGGTGTCCCCCAGGGGTCTGTTCTGGGTCCAGTCTTATTCAACATGTTCATAAACGATCTGGAAAAAGGAGTAAACAGTGAGGTGGCAAAATTTGTAGATGATACAAAATAACTAAGTGGTAGCTGTGTTAGTCTGTATCAGCAAAAACAAGGAGGAGTACTTGTGGCACCTTATAAACTAACAAATTTATTTGGACATAAGCTTCATGTGATGATGTGGATTTTAGCCCACAAAAGCTTATGCCCGGATAAATTTGTTAATCTATAAGGTGCCACAAGTACTCCTCGTTGTTTTTAAAAAATTACTAAAGATAGTTAAAACCCAGGCAGAATGCGAAGAGCTACAAAAGGATCTCTCAAAACTGGGTGACTGGGCAACAAAATGGCAGATGAAGTTTAATGTTGATAAATGCAAAGTAATGCACATTGGAAAGCATAATCTCAAGTATACATATAAAATGATGGGGTCTAAATTAGCTGTTACCACTTAAGAAAAGATCTTGGAGTATTGTGAATAGTTCTCTGAAAACATCCACTCAACGTGCAGCACCAGTCAAAAAAGTGAACAGAATGCTGGGAATAATTCAGATGGGGATATATAATAGGACAGAAAATATCATGTTGCCTATGTATAAACCCATAGTACACCCACATCTTGAATACTGTGAGCGCCCCCTCTAAAAAAAGATATATTGGAATTTGAAAAGGTTCAGAAAAGGGCAACAAATGGATTTGGAATGGCTTCTGTATGAGGAGAGATTAATAAGACTGGGACTTTTCAGCTTGAAAAAGAGACGGCTAAGGGGAGATATGATTGAGGTCTATTAAATCATGACTAGTGTAGAGAAAGTAAATAAGGAAGTGTTGTTTACTACTTCTCATAACACAAGAACTAGGAGTCACCAAATGAAATAAATAGGCAGCAGGTTTAAAACAAATAAAAGGAAGTATTTCTTCATATAACACACAGTCAATCTGTGGAACTCCTTGCCAGAGGATGTTATAAAGGCCAAGATCATAACAGGGTTCAAAAAAGAACTAGATAAATTTGTGGAGGATAGGTCCATCAATGTCTATTAGCCAGGATGGGCAGGAATGGTATCCCTAGCCTTTGTTTGCCAGAAGCTGGGAATAAGCAACAGGGAATGGATAACTTGATGTTTACCTGTTCTGTTCATTCCCTCTGGGATACCTGGAACTGGCCACTGTCAGAAGACAGGATACTGGGCTAGATGGACCTTTTTGTCTGACCCAGTAGGGCCATTCTTATGTTCTTATGACTTGAAGTGGTTTCCATTATATACACAATTGACAGTTTGGTTCAGTGGCTCTCAGCACCCCCACTATAAAAAACTTCCAGGAGTTGGGACATAATATCTGTAGTCTATATTATTTGCAGTTCTCACATTTTTGGTTCCTTCCAATGAATGATTCTGTCCAGCACAAGGATCCACACATGCACCCAAAATAACAAGAAATAAGGCCTGGTATGATCTCATGCTTCCAATATAGATGCCATGGCAGAGAGTCACTAACCTCCCTCTGAAGCCTTCAACTTTGGGCCTGGAAACCCAAATTATTCTGAAGAGCTCAAGGAGGTAAGAAGCTTGATGTCCTGTCCATGCGTGCATTCAGTAATTTTATCAATTTAATTTTCTTGCTATTCTATCTGCTCTCTTTTTTGTTGGTCATTTTGTAGGGTGGAGTTCCTTATATATATTTATTCATGCTTACTTATGCTTGTTTCACTGTTCACATTTGAATTTATTGTATTTGTATTAAAATAATTAGTTATAAGGCATTTTGGACAATGGAATCCATCTTTTAAAATGGAGTCCAGTTTTGGTTGTTCACAACTCCCTTTTGCACCTTTTTGTTTGGCGGGGTTTGCCGCAGAAACTGCCTCTGAGGAGACTGGATCAAACCAGTCTGGACTAGAACTTGGCAGCCAGTGAATGTCATGTTTGCGTGGGCATTAAGGACTTCCTTCACCATCTTACCTGATCTATCCCACTGATCTGGGTATCTTCTACTTGAATCCACTTACCTTTTTCCTGGTTCCAGTGACTGCCAACACCAGCAGTCTCCTGATTCCTGGTTCTGACACAGGGAAGGTCCTGAGCTCTGCCTGTCCCCAGTAACCACTGAGTGCACAGTTGCAGGTCCAGGTCCCTACGAATCCAAGCAGTGGAGAGACTGTCACTTAACACCCACAGCTGATCCCACTCGAGATCCATCCTTCGAGATACAATACAGTTCTGGGGTTCCTTGGTTTAGTTTGCTTTGTTAGAAGTGTAAATTGCCAAGGGTTGTATTGGGAACTGGGCTTCAGGTCCATCTTTGGGAACCACATTCCTGTTTTATGGTTTTAATCTGTTTTACCTGGTGGGCAGTGGGAAGATTTTAGTTAATTTTCTCCCCAGCTGATTAGATATTGGTATTGCCAGTCAAAGAACCTGGCCCTGTTACCTGAGACTGTGTAACAATTTATTTGTTTTGTAGCTGAACTAATAGTTTTCTTCCCTGTTGTGTTTCCCTCTAGGACCCAGAGGCAGGAATTTCAGGTGATGTCTCAGTGATGACAACCAACCCTCCAGGTCCCTCCCTGCAGCCCAGCAAGTTCCCCCATCCCTGTCCCTCATATAAAAGCAGTTGAGACCACAGAGGGTGTATTCTGTCATAGGACATACAAGGAGATGATGACTGGCTGTTAGAGCATTTGGGTAAGTGGATTTACTTGGAGTAATTACAAGCTGATGGAGTAGTCATGCAACATATCCTTCAGTTAATAACCCTTTTCTTTTTTTCTTTTCAAATTGCAGTAGTGTGGTACTGAGACAGCCTATGGACTGCCATGGCAACACCAGTAAAGACTTGTGAGGGAGAGGCCGGTATTAGTGTGTCTGCATACTGCTAACTAACCTTTGATTCTTTGTCCCTTACATGTTTGCAAGTGAGTCCCCACGGGGCAGAGTGCAGGGGACAGAGAAGAAGAAAAGAAGAAAGAAAGTTTAAGTGTACTAAATATATTGCTGAAGTTTGATTTGTCTGGCCTTCTTTGCTGTTCTGGGGTTTGTGGGTTTATGTGAAAGGCAGAGCCAGGTAATGCCTCCTCTGCTCTCAGACTTCTGCCAAAGGATGAGTGGACAGGGCCAAAGCCCCTGTTGCCAGATTCTGTAATGTTATTGCCAGTAACATGATTTTGGCCGCTGTTGCAAACAGGCTCATTATGACAAGAGATTTCATGGGATTTTGAGACTGGTCTAGGGGAAAAACCCCTCTGACTAGCTGCCCTCACCATTTCCTGAGGAAGAGTGGCTAATCAGAGCTGCTGCAGGAGGCAGGCTGATCTCTCTATCCCTCTTCTCTTAAACTGACAAAAGGTTTTGGTGGGAGAAGGAGAGAGGGAGCAGGGATGCCATTTTCACAGGAGGTAAGGGAGGGGAGAGCAGAAAAAGCCCAGCAACAGCTCCCATTTCCCCCTGCCCTCTTATGAAAAATAGGTCTGCTCCTCCTAGGGTGACCAGATGTCTCAATTTTATAGGGACAGTCCCAATTTTTGAGTCTTTTTCTTAAATAGGCTCCTATCAGCCCCCGCCCACCCCCACCTAATTTTTCACACTTGCTGTCTGGTCATCCTAGCTCCTCCCCTTTCCCCCCTTCTTTATCTCTACAGGCTTGGGAAGTGGTCATAGAGGACTGCTTCTGAAGCTGTCTTCTCCCTCCTGCCCTGGGAGGTGGGTGGACGATAAGGAGCTCCTGGAGCTCTAGGAGCAGAGGTGTGCTGGGGGGAAAAGGCACAAATGTGGGTCTGTGAGGACTGAATTAATGATGGAGTGGGAGGTTAGAGCAGTTGTCAAGACTGGGAGCACAACATTAAACAATATGGGAATGAAAGGACACAGAATTGTTGTGAGTCTAGGGACAGACAGAGATGGGGCTGGGGGAGGGGCACAGAATTAATAATTTAGCATTTTGGGGTTTGTGGAGAAGCTGGGAGTGTCACACCATGAGGCAGTACTTCATATACATTTATGTAGTTTGGGCTCAGTTGGGTTTTCTAATAAGAGATTCTGCAGTAGGGACCAAAGTCGCCTTACTCTGTCAATTTGTGAGAGATGGCAATACCAAGGTCTTATCAGCATTAGAAAGGATTAGCCAGTAGATCTGTACTGGCAAGCCCTCCTAGTGAAGGTGCATTTTATACTAGCAAAATAATTATTTTTCCAGTATAGCTTGTACCAGTTCCCCTAATGAAATAAGCTATACTGGCAAAGGCCATATAAAGTGTAAAAGCTGCCACTGATGAGTGAGCTGGAGGATTGTGGGATTTCACTGAGAGGACTAACTGCAAGATTGCAGCTATTACACCAGTGCTTGCTGTATGCTCTTTTCCTACAATGATTCAGAGCAAAACACAGTGAAGGATGACATGCGCTTTAATCTTGTCGAGAGCAAATGCAATCACAATTGTATGAACATTTGTGAACTAATAGAAGCACTTTTGTGTGAACACACAATATGTCATCTAAGAAAATGGGCCCTAATTTGTCCCTAATTGTGAAATGAAGAATGCCTGATGAAATGATTCTTAGGGCACTCAGGAAGTCTAAAGATGCATTCAGCACCTTGCAAAAATGGGCCCTGATTTGCCATTTTGTGAGATTTCCAGTAAGTATAAAGAAACATAGTATAGTAAAATCTTTATCAGTTTTCCAAGATTAAACATGAGATACATGAAGTGATCTGACCACCTTCAATCTGAGAAATAGCTCAGACAATGTAGTCAGTCTATTTAGGCTCTATATAAGATCAGCAGTAATGAAAGGAAAACTGTGATGAATTATTAAATTACTCAAGGAAGATGAACCCTCTTTGTTTTTTAGTGGAAGTCTGTCTCAGCAGAGAAGGCAAGAATTGGAAACAGTACTTCTCTTATACGCATAGGGCTTATCTCTAATGGTTGTAGCAATGGTGCAAGCTCTATATAGACCAGCCTCTGGTGCCTGCTGGAATTTTTAGCACTGTATTGTCTAGACATTCTCAGCATAGGAACTGGGGAGTTTGTGGCCAGAGAAGCTTACATATTAATTAGTCTTTAGATCATTTTGAACTGCCAAATGGCTTCATGGGACTGCTCTGCTTATACTGAGGGCCAAGCCAGCTTCTGCACCAGCCCTAAATTTTCCCCTTCTCTGTCCTGAGCTGCGCAGCTCAGATTTAAGGCTGCTGTGAGACCTCTGGAAAGTCATTTAACCTTACCAAACCTTAGATTGTCATCTTCAAAATGGGTCTAAGAACACTTACGTATGTCTGATCGTGTTGTGAGTCATAACTAGTTTTGTAGTAAGCTGGGCTCCACATGAGCACAAATTATTATCACAACCATGTTTTAATGCAGGGGTTCTCAAACTGGGAGTTGGGACCTTTCATGGGGTCGCAAGGTTATTACATGGGGGTTTGCGAGCTGCCAGCCTCCACCTCAAACCCTGCTTTGCACCCACCACTTATAATGGTGTTAAATATATAAAAATGTATGGGGGGGTCCTACTCACAGGCTTGCTATGTGAAAGGGGTCACCAGAACCACTGTTTTAATGGATGTTCAGTTTTAAGCTGGTTTTCTTAGGTTTAATGTAAATCAAAATTTGAGATTGTTACAACTGTAAATATTAACATTATTAAATGCAAAATCAAAAACAACCCAATAACTCAGTCAGGGTTTACTTATTTTTTATGGAGCATGCATAGTGTACTACTGTACAAAACACAGAGAAAAACAGGGTCCTTGCATTCAGGAGCTTACATATTAATTAGTCAAATAATGCTGAACAAAACCACAAGGCACTGGTTAATCAGTAAGTAGCCTCATCTGAGAGCAGTGCACATCTTTTTTTTTTTTTTTTTAACGTATTTGTCTTCATTGGACTAACATTGACGAGATTCGTGAAAGACATTTCAAGTGACATTCTGCACAAAAGGTTATTTGCACATTCAGTTTGGGTCAAGGAAACAATAATGAAGCCTCAGGAATATTTATAATATTATTTTAGTTACAGCATTTGTCACTTTGAGTGATTTATGGTGCTAATAGGATGATATGGTCATCCTGTCAACTGTAAAAGCATCTGTCAACTGTAAAAGGCCCTCATTAAAAGCAAGGCTTAAAGCAGTGTCATTTTCTTGATCTCTTGGAGAGTGCTTGGACTTGACTTATGCATGAATTTAGTACTGGATTGAAAGTCCTGGAGAATGATAGTCCTTTTTTATCCAGGGAACAGGTGCAGTGGCTCATTGTTGTGCTCCTCTCTGACCCAAGAGGACCAATTGTTCGAGCAAACTTGCAACTTACTTTTCAGGGACACTTATTCTTTGTTGCAGTTTTCAACAAGGGTGCCAATTAGTCCCAAATGGGATGGTATTTTTTGGATCATCAGACAGACACCTGTCCCGTGGGAACAAGTCTGAGCCCACCTAACAGTCATCAGACAGTGAAAACTTCAGGTTACTAACAACTTGGGCTGGATTTGAAAAAGTGACATAGAGCTAAAAGGCTCCAGATCCCATTAACAATCCCCTAAATCATCCATTCCCACTAAGGGCTCCTCTTGAAGTTCCAAGAGGCACTCATATGACGTCTGTTTAAACTTGTAAAAATTCTTATCTGTCTAACACAGACCCTGCCACTTTTCCTAGTAGTACTCAAAACAGTTATTACGATGTAAACAAACTGTGAATGCTGATGCTCATTCTCAGTTCCCTTATCAACTGAACAGCATGCTCCTCATACACATACTGGGTCAAATTTATCTATCATCTAACTCCAAGGATTTCAGGGAAGATATCCCCGGGCTTATTTGCTTACTCTCCTCCTGAGCATATATAAAATGTAGCAATGGTATTGTAAACTACATGTCCATGGGGCCCTGCCGTTCAGACTACAAGGTGTGAAAAGAAGCACACATTAGTGTGCTGTAATTTAGGTGCAAACTAAAAGGTAGCTAGTTCACATTAACGTAGTCCTCTTTAAACAGGACTATGTGACTTTTAGTCTGTGTCCACATGTGGGCGTTACAGTGCAGCATGCAAGTGCACACTGCAGTTCACACCCCTATAGTCTATACTGTGAGGCTGTCGTGTAGATGTAGGCCAGGGATAGGCAACCTACGGCAGGCATGCTGAAGGCGGCACGCAAGCTGATTTTCAGTGGCACTCACGCTGCCTGGGTCCTGGCCACCAGGGAGCTCTGCATTTTAATTTATATTTTAAATAAAGCTTCTTAAACTTTTAAAAACCTTATTTACTTTACATATAACAATAGTTTAGTTATATATCATAGACTTATAGAAAAAGAGCTTCTAAAAATGTTAAAATGTATTACTGGCACGCAAAACCTTAAATTAGAGTGAATAAATGAAGACTCAGCACATCACTTCTGAAAGGTTCCCGACCCCTGACATAGACAATAGACTTCCCCATTGATCTGATGTGTCTTTGTTTTGATGAACCTTGTTATCCATCGTAGACATTTTAAGGAGCTATCACCTTAATGGTATCTAAGAACCACTACATGCAACCCTCTCTTGCTGAGGGATCCTGACTGGCTGGAGGCTAGCTGTCTCACTTCCATTTTGGAATGTTCCATTTTAATTAGGTTAGTCATTCATTTTTTAAAAAAGGTAAACCAAGTAACTGAATCTCAAAGTACTGGGAGGTTAGAAATAGCTGGTTAACAGCTTTGTTGAAATATATTGGTAATGATATATGTAGGGTGACCAGATGTCCCAATTTTATAGGGACAGTCCCAATTTTTGGGGCTTTTTCTTATACAGGCTCCTATTACCCCCCACCCCCTGTCCTGATTTTTCACACTTCCTGTCTGGTCACCTTAGATATATAGTGTGAAGGGCAGAATGCAATACTAAATGGGAACAAACTCACCCCATACTAAAGTTAGGGGACTATAAATCAAAACATTAGGGACTAAAGTTGGCAGCTAAATTCCGCAGCAGATGGACTTTTATATGGCTTCTTGCCAGCCAGGGGAAAGGTACCTGCTCAGCTAAGGTGCTGGAAGAGAGGTTAGCTAAAGCTGCTGGAAGGGCTATATCAAAGGAACTACTGCTCCAACAGATACTGACCAGACTGCTAATATTAATCAGGGAAAAAAGTTCTTCTCACTACTGACACCATATGTCATAGAGACTAACTGTCAGGGTTGTCTTTATAAAAAAAACAAACAGGTACTAACTGTAAATTCTACCATAAGGATCTTCTACTATAAAGTGATCACTAACACTTTCTGAACTAGGCTATTACTTCTGCAGTTGCTTTTTTTTTTAAAAAAAAAATCCTGTTTCTTGTGCCACATCTTCCCATTTGTTAACCTGCTGCACCTGTGCTTCCAGCAGGGCTTGGCTTATCTGGCCCATCCAGTCATTAGTAGCCTGGCAACCATCTACTGTAGCTTTTACACAGGAGTAATGTTTTTACTATTTTATCTTTTAAACAGAAAGCTGGAGGATTAAAAAAAAACAACAACAGAAGCCTGGCCTGTCTTTCATACTACATTCACCTTTTTCACTCACAAACTAACCCGACAAAACAAGAAGGAGAACTGAATGTGGTAGAACAAAGGTCTCTGTCCACTGATTCTAGTAGCTATGTTACAACATCCCCCTGGCTTAGCACCTACATGTAACTAAAATCTCTAGGGCTAAATTCATCCTTCATTATTAACTTCAAGTGAGCTACACCAAGAATAAATCTGACCAGTATAGCAAAATCTCAGGGTACCTTGGGAATCAAGTAGAGATGGTCAGAGACTTTTTTTTGTTTTTCACAGAAAAAAAATGACTTTTTTTTTTTTTTGAAAAACCAAAAACATTTTGGCTGAAAACCAAAAATTTGGATTTAATTTTTTAACATGAAGTGCTTTCAGCAGAAAATTTTGTTTAGTCAAAAACCCAATTTTCCATTGAAAATTAATTTCGATAGAAAATGTTTGTCCAGCTCTCCTACTGAGTAAAGTCTGAGATGGAGTCTTAAACAGCTGAAATAGACATTGCTGCTACACACTCCTGGCTAGGAGCACAGATTAAGGGTTTGTAAGCATTGCAACAAACAATGAATACATGACTACAGTTGGGGGGGGGGGGGAATCAAGTAGTACATTTAATCAGGTCTGTTTATTCTAGCAGAAGGGGATTCTCTAGTTGATGGTATGGGTGCCAGAACCCTTAAACTTCAGCAGTTCTCTCATCCATACCACTTTAAAGGCAACAAACTGTCTTATACAAGAAGTATATCCTGAGAAGTCCATATATTCTCACAGAGATTTAGGCTCTAAGTCTGCTAACACTTATGCATGTGCTTAACTTTACATACTATTAGTTCCACTGAAGTCAATGGTTTTTACCAAGTGCCTGTCATGCTGGTATCTGAACATGTATTATTAATATTTTTTATATTTAATTTGATAAAAGCCTCCATTAAAAATGTTTGGAGGTCCTTGGATGGACAGTGTCACAGACATGCACTGTACTTTTATTAAATGACATTCACAGAGCTTTTTTGGTTTATTAGGTACCTTTTCACAGAGACACCTCATTAGGCTGGAACAGAACAACTCCCAGCAGGATGACACAGGATGTTTATGATTAGTCTTACATTTATATCAGCTTACCATTCATGTATTTGATACTACCTTTGAATGATAATTTAATGACCTTATTTTAAATGTTCTCTGATACAGTGTCGCAGTCTCTCTTTTTATATCTTTGTGTAGTTTCTTGTTTGTCATGGAAGAGAGGAATGGATGAATTGTTCCAGTGTCCATTAAAATTTCTGTTGCCTGCTGTGTAGTGTCTTCTACGAAGGAGATGAACCTGCTGCAAATGAAATCAGTTGAGGCTGCATTGTATTTATAGAGCAACAGAAATCTTTGTAGATTATTTTTTCCAAGAATCATGAATCTCCTTCAGTGTTACAAGTCACTGTAATCAATTAATAGGAGCCATATTTTCATTTTCAATTAAAATATAGGCCATGCACAGTCTATGAGCATCCTGGCAGATGTTTAAAAGCGTTGGCTCTCAGTGGTGAAATGTTACCTTATATCTGTTGGGGGTGGTGAGAGGGTGTTCCAGGAATGGAAAGACATGTTAAAGTGCAGCATTTCAGACTGTCTTCTTTTCTGAATTTACAGCATCAGACTGACAGTTGTTTAAATGAATGATAGACTGCAATACTCTTTTCCAAGCAGGCTATGAAATGAGGGAGCCTTCAGTTTTGTGCTGATGTGTCCAGAATTCAAATAATTTGTTTCTTGAATATAATGACAATCGGAAGCATGGTATTACCTTGAGAAAAGAGATGGGAGAGACAGCTGCAGTACCCTGTACTCATGAAAGATATTGCGTTAGCAACTGCTTCCCAATTAGTCTCTCTACTGAAAACTCTATTATGCTGGGCTCTTATTGCTTTTATTCAAGGGCACAAAATTACAAAGCGATATTGCTGGCAATACTCTCATCTTTCTACCATGACACTGAATAATTGGACAATGAAAGAAAATGTTCAATGATGCTGATATTAAACACATGTATAGGACAATGCATTTGAACATCAGCTGACGAAGTAATGTCCATATTATTATGCTACTACTTCTACTACTTTGAAATCACTTGTTTTCATTTTTGTTGTTGGTGATGGAACATTTTATTTTCCCGTTATTGCTGGAGACATGCTCTGTTTTAAGGAATATACTTGTGAAAGGGATATGTGTGAGATGCTTCCCAAGTTAACCCCCTCACTGTATTGGTGCTTTCTATTAAAGGAGTTGGACGTCTACTGCCTTTTTCACGAGGATCTAAGGAAACAAATTCACTAATGTCTTCAGGGTGGTATAAGTTACAGTTTGGTGAGTCAAAAAACTGGTATAAATTGTAAAGGGTAACTTGCATCAATTTGGCATACATTGGGTGAGCAAAATGAGTGTAATCTACACACAGAGGGGTAAGAAATGGAGAGTTTAGCAGCAAAAAGCAACTGGCAGGAATGTGTACAATAAGGTTTCTTGTAGGGTCAGGTAGGGTGGAACATGTATTATCTTAAATGTTACAGTTGCTTTTCAATTACCTACTTTCCTCTCACACCTTCCCTCCCCCAACACACACATGCATACTCCCTGCTCCAGGATGTGTAAGGACATATAGCCATAGGAAAGTTTTACTAGTTATATTGGTATGGTTATACACACGCAGTTATACCACTATAACCCCCTTATTCTGGTTTAAGAGAGCCTTTTTACCATTTAGCTTAAACCCTTTCCCAGGTGACAAGCTAAACCAAAAAACTGATCTTATATGAGAATAAATGTCCCCAGAAGTGGGTAGGGAGGAAGGGTTGTGTTACATTAGTATAACTATATCTAAATAAATTCATATTTTAGGTTATACTGAAAAATCTTTCCCCTGTAAACAAGAAACTTTACAAAAGCCAGTAAGTGTTGTTATCCCTATTTTACAGATGGGAAGTTTAGGATGATGTAAATATTCTGCAGAATATTTGAGTGACTTGCCAAAAGTCATATACAAAATCACTCTCAGAGGTGGAAACAGAATACAGATCTTCTGACTACCAGACCCTATTGTAAACACGAAAACCACTTTATTTACATAGACTATTGAAATCATGATTCAACATCAATCTATTCAGTATCAATCTAGCTAGTAATAAAATTATTTATACTAGTATTTCAGACAAACATCTATATGAGATAGGATCTCTGAAGTTAATCCTTTTTAAGGGATGTCCAATGTATGAGTCAAACTCACAAATTATACACCCTTAAATGAGTAGGAAATAATTATCAAAGCTTTCACTTCTTTGGAGATAATTATCTTGATGCTGCTTTCACCACACTGGTTTTATACTGATGTAACACCATGAACTTAGGTGGAATTATTCATCCTGGATTTAAATCATCCTAAATGAGATCTGAATCCAGTTCAATACCTCTTTTGTAGCAATACAGAGAAACCAAAAACACAGTGCTTACTTCTGTTAAAGTGAACCTAACTTTGTTACCTGTTTCTGCTAATGTAGTCATAACTGTCAACCAAGGTTCTTAAGCAGCAGCAATCTACAGCCTAATGAAAACACATGGCAACCAGTCAGGGGTCCTTCAGCCAGCAGGTGAGTCTGACACACCAAAGGTCCAGAATGCCTAGTGCTTACTTCTCTGTACTATCACGCAGAAGATGCTCTTTCCTATGTAGTTGTCATGGTACAATTCCCCACTCTGAACCTTAGCGTCCAAAAGATGGGGTACCAGCATGAATTCCTCTAAGCTTAATTACCAGCTTAGAACCTGTAGCACTGCCACCAACCAGGAATTCCAGTGCCTGGTACACTCTGGTCCCCCCAAAACCTTGCC
>NC_133772.1:69499821-69511768 GCF_003597395.2 Chelonoidis abingdonii
TCCGAAGAATTAAACATGAGATACATGAATGACGACCACATTCCAATCTGAGAAATAGCTCGAACAATGTAGTCATCTATTTAGGCTCTTATATGAAGTATCAGCAGTAATAGAAAACTGTGATGAATATTAAATTACTCAAGAAGATGACCCTCTTTGTTTTTAGTGGAAGTTCTGTCTCAGCAGAGAAGCAAGAATTGGAAACAGTAACTTCTCTTAATAGCATAGGCTTATCTCTAATGGTTGGTAGAATGGTGCAAGCTCTATTATAGAACCAGCCTCTGGTGCCTGCTGGAATTTTTAGCACTGTATTGTCTAGACATTCTCAGCATAGGAACTGGGGAGTTGTGCCAGAGAAGCTTAATATTAATAGTCTTGATCATTTTTGAACGCCAAAGGGCTCAGGGGATGCTCTGCTTATACGAGGCCAAGCCAGCTTCCGCACCAGCCCTAAATTTCCCCCTTCTTCTGTCCTGAGCTGCGCAGCTCAGATTTAAGGCTGCGTGAGACCTCTGGAAAGTCATTTTAAACCTAGCCAAACCTTAGATTTGCATCTATTCAAAGGGTCTAGACACTACTTCGAGTCTATCGTGTTTGTGAGTCATAACTAGTTTTGTAGAAGCTGGCTCCACATGACACGATTATATCACAACCATGTTTTTAATGCAGGTCTCTCAAAACTGGGGAGTGGACCTTCATTGGGTCGCAAGGTTATACAATGGGGGTTTGGCGAGCTCACCCACTCAAAACCCTGCTTTGCACCCACCACTTATAATGTTTAAATATATAATAAGTATGGGGGTCCTACTCACAGCTTGCTATGTGAAAGGGTCCACCAGAACCTAGTTTTAATGGATGTTCAGTTTTAAGCTGGTTTCGTAGGTTTAATTTTAAATCAAAATTGAGATGTACAATTGTTAAATATTAACATTATTAAATGCGCAAAATCAAAAACAACCCAATATAACCAGTCAGGTTTACTTATTTTTTATATGGAGCAGGCCATAGTGGACTACTGTACAAACACAGAGAAAACAGGGTCCTGCATCAGGGCTTACATATTAATTAGTCAAATAAGCTGAACAAAACACAAAGGCACTGTGTTAATCAGTAAAGTAGCCTCATACGATAGCAGTGCACATCTTTTTTTTTTTTTTAACCGTATTGTCTTCATTGGACTAACATTGGACGAGATTCGTGAAAGACATTTCAAGTGACATTCTGCACAAAAGGTTATTTTGCACATTCAGTTTGGGTCAAGGGAACAAATAATGAAGCCTCAGGAATATTTATAATATATTTTAGTTACACGCATTTGTCACTTTTGGAGTGATTTATTGGTGCTTAAAAGGAATGTATGGGTCCATCCTGTCACACTGTAACAAGCATCTGTCACTGTAAAAGCCCTCATTCAAAAGCAAGGCTTAAAAGCAGTGTCATTTTCTTATCTCTTGGAAGTGCTTGGAAGTTGACTTATGGGGCATGATTTAGAACTGAAATTGAAAGTCCTGGAAATGATAGGTCCTTTTATCCAGGGAAACAGTGCATGTGGGGCTCAATTGTGTGCTCCCCCTTCTGGACGCTAACAAGAGGACCAATTTCGCAGCAAACTTGCAACTTACTTTTCAGGGACACTTATTGCTTTTGCAAGTTTTCAACATAGGGTGCCAATTAGGTCCCAAATGGATGTATTTTTGATCATCAGACAGACAACCTGTCCCGTGGGAAACAAGCTGAGCCACCTAACAGTCATCACAGTGAAAACTTCAGGGTACTAACAACTTGGTCTGGATTCTGAAAAGTGACATAGAGCCAAAAGGCTCCAGATCCATTAACAATCCCTTAAATCATGCCCATTCACCACTAAGGGCTCCTCTTGAAGTTCAAGAGGCACTCATATGACGTCTGTTTTAAAACTTGTGAAAAATTGCTTATCTGTTCTAACACAGACCCTGCCACTTTTCCTAGTAGTGAACTCAAACAGTTATTTACGATGTAAACAACTGTGAATGCTGGATGCTCATTTCCGTTCCCTATTCAACTGAACAGCATGCTCCTTCATAACATACTGGGTCAAATTTTCTATCATCAACTCCAAGGATTTCCAGGAAGATATCCCCGGCTTTAATTTGCTTACTCTCCTCCTGAGCATATATGAAAAAATGTACAATGTATTGTAAACTACATGTCCATGGGCCCTGCCGTCAGACTAACAAGGTGTGAAAAGAAGGCACACATTAAGTGTGCTGTATTTAGGTGCAAACTAAAAGGTAGCTAGTTCACATTAACGTAGTCCTCTTAAACAGTACTATGTACTTTTAGTCTGTGTCCACATGTGGGGTTACAAGTGCAGCATGCAAGTGCACACTGCAGTTCACACCCCCATAGCTTATACCTGTGGGCTGTCGTTAGATGTAAGGCCAGGGATAAGGCAAAACTACGCAGGCATGCGAAGCGGCACGCAAGCCTGATTTGCAGTGGAGGCGTCAACGCGTTGCCTGGGTCCGTTGCCACCAGGACTCTGCATTTTAATTTATATTTTAAATAAAGCTTCTGAAACTTTTGAAAACGCTGTATTTACCGGTTTACCAATTTAACAAGTAGGTATTGTAGGTATAATCATAGAGCTGTATAGAAAAAAGAAGCTTGCTAAGAGAAGTGTTTAAAGATGTGATTACTGGCACGCAAAACGCTAAATTAGAGTAATAAAATAAGACTCAGCACATCACTTCTGAAAGGTTTCCCGCCTGCTGACATAGACAATAGAACTCCCACATTGATACTGATGTGTCTTTGTTTTTGATGAACCTTTTATCCATGCGAGACATTTTAAGGAGCTATCACCTAATGGTATCGCTGAGAGGAGGCCACTACATGAAGCCGCTTCCTTCTGAGGATCCTGACTGCTGGAGGCTAGCTGTCTCACTTCCATTTGGAATCTCTCCATTTTAGATTAGGTAAGTCGAATTCATTTTTTAAAAAAGGTAAAACCAAGTAACTGAATCTCAAATACTGGGAGGTTAAGAAAGTAGCTGGTTAAACAGCTTTGTTGAAATATATTTGGTAATGATATATGTAGGGTGGCCAGATCCCCAATTTATAGGACAGTCCCAATTTTGGCGGCTTTTTCTTATACAGGCTCTAGTTACCCCCCCACCCCCTGTCCGAGTTTCACAACTTCCTGTCTGGTACTTAGATATATAGTTGTGAGAAGGGCAGATGCAATATCTAAATGGGAACAAACGCACACCCATACTCAAAGTTTAGGGACTATAAATCAAAACATTAGGACTTAAAGTGGCAGCTAAATTTCCGCAGCAAGATGGACTTTTATATGGCTTCTTCGCAGCCAGGGGAATAGTTACCTGCTCAGCAAGAGTGCTGGACAGATTAGCTAAAGCGGCTGAAGGGCTATCAAATAAGGAACTACTGCTCCAACAGATACTGACGCAGACTGCAAATATTTAATCAGAAAAAAATTCTTCCTTCACTACTGACACCATATGTCATGAGAGACTAACTGTCAGTTGTCTTTGATAAAAAAAAACCAAACAGGTACTAACTGTAAATTCTACCAATAAGGATCTCTACTATAAAGTGATCACTTAACACTTCTGAACTAGGCTATTACTTCTCAGATTGCTTTTTTTTAAAAAAAAAATCCTGTTGTCTTGTGCCACATCTTCCCATTGTTAACAGCTGACCAACCTGTGCTTCCAGCAGGGCTTGGCTTTATCTGTACCCATCAGTCATTAGTACCTGGCAACCATCTACTGTAGCTTTTAGCCAGGAAGTAATGTTTTTACTATTTAATCTTAAACAGAAAGGCTGGAGGATAAAAAAAACAACAACAGAACAGCCTGGCCTGTCTTTCATATTACATTCACTCTTTTCACTCACACACTAACTCCGACAAAACAAGAAGGAGAACTGAATGTGGTAAACAAAAGGTCTTGTCCACTGATACTAGTATGCTATGATTACAACATCCCCCTGGCTAGCACTACATGTAACTAAATTCATCTAGGTAAATTTACATTACCTTCTATTAAGTAACTTCAAGTGAGCTACACCAAGAATAAATCTGACCGTTATAGCAAATCTCAGGTACCTTGGGAATCAAGTAGAGATGGTCAGAAAGACTTTTTTTGTTTTTCACAGAAAAAAATGACTTTTTTTTTTTTTTGAAAAAACCAAAAAACATTTTGGCTAAAACCAAAATTTGGATTAAATTGTTTACGATGAAGTGCTTTCAGCAAAAATTTTGTTTAGTCCAAAGAGAGCGAGTTTGTCCATTGAAAATTGAATTTCGATAGAAAATTTTGTCCAGCTCTCTCACTGAGTAAAGTCTGAGATGGAGTCTTAAAACAGCTGAAATAGACATTGCTGCTACCACACCCTGGCTAGGAGCACAGATTAAGGTTGTGTAAGCATTGCAACAAACAAGAATACATGACTACAGTGGGGGGGGGGAATCAAGGTAGTACATTTAAATCAGTTCTGTTTATTTCTACAGAAGGGATTCTCTGAGTTGATGGTGAGGTGCCAACACCCCTTAAACTTCAGCAGTTCCTCATCCGTACCACTTTAAAGGCAACGAAACTGTCTTATACAAGAAGTATATCCTAGAAGTCCATTATTCTCCAGAGATTTTAGGCCTAACGTCTGCTAACATCTTATGCATGTGCTACTTACATACTATAGTTCCACTGAAGTCAATGTTTTTTACCAAGTGCTGTCATGCTGTTACTGAACAATGTATTATTAATATTTTTATAATTTAATTTGATAAAAGCCTCCATTAAAAATGTTTGGAGTCCTGGATGGACAGTGTCACAGACATGCACCTTACTGTTTATTAAATGACTTCACAGAGCTTTTTTTGGTTGTAGAGTGAACCTGTGTCAGCAGAGAGCACCTCGATGTGGCTGAACAGAACACTCCCAGCAGGATGCACACAGGAGTTTATGAATTAGTCTTACATTTATATCAGCGCTTCCATCATGTATTTGATACTACCTTTGAATGATAATTAGATGACCTATTTAAATGTTCCTCTGATACAGTGTCGCATCCTCCTTTTAATCTTGTGTGTATTCTTGTTTGTCATGGAAGAGAGAATGGATGAATTGGTCCAGTGTACCATTAAAATTTCTGTTGCCTGCTGGTAGTGCTTCACGGAACGAGATGAACCTGCCTGCAAATGAAATCAGTTGAGGCGCATTGTATTTATAGAGCAACAGAAATCTTGTAGATTATTTTTCCAAAGAATCCATGAATCTCCTTCAAGTTTACAATCCACTGTAACAATTAATAGGACAAATTTCATTTCAATAAAATATAGGCCATGTTCCATCAGTCTACTGACATCCTGGCAAGATGTTAAAAGCGTTGGCTCTCAAGTGGTGAAATGTTACCTTATATCTGTTGGGGTGGTGAGAGGGTGTCCAGGAATGGAAAGACATGTGATAAGTGCAGCATTTCAGACGTGTCTTCTTCCTGAATTTACAGCATCAACTGACAGTTGTTTAAATGAATGATAGACGCAATACTCTTTTCCAAGAGATGCTATAAATGAGGGAGCCTTCGTTTTGCTGTGTGTCCAGATCAATAATGTTTCTTGAATATTAATGACAATCGGAACATGTATTACCTGAGAAAAAAGATGGAGAGAGACAGCTGCAGTACCCTTACTCATGGAAAGATATTGCGTTAGCAACTGCTTCCCAATAGTCTCTCTACTGGAAACTCTTTATGTCTGCTCCTTATTGCTTTTATTCAATGGGCAACAAAATTACAAAGCGATATTGCTGGAGATAACTCTCAATCTTTCTACATGACACGAATAATTGGACAATGAAAGAAAATGTTCAAATGATGCTGATATTAAACACATGTATAGGACAATGCATTTGAACATCAGCGACGAAGTAAGTCATATATTATGCTACTATTTACTACTTTAAATCACTGTTTCATTTTGTTTTTGGTGATGGATACATTTATTTTCCCGATGCTGGAACATGCTCTGTTTTAAGGAATATACTTGTGAAAGGGATATGTGTGAGATGCTTCCAAAAACCCCTCAACTGTATGTGCTTTCTATAAAGGAGTTGAGGCTACTGCCTTTTTCACGGATCTAAGGAAACAAATCATCTATGTCTCAGGGTGATAAGTTACAGTTTGGTCGAGTCAAAAAACGGTATAACAATTGTTAAATGGGTAACTCATCATTTGGCATACATGGGTGAGCAAATGGTGTAATCTCACACAGAGGGTAAAGAAAGAGAGTTTATGCAGCAAAAAGCACTGGCAGGAATGTGTACAATATGGTTTCTTGTTAGGTCAGGTAGGGTGGAAATGTATTATCTTAAATGTTACAGTTGCTTTTCAATTACCTACTTGTCCTCTCAACACCTTCCTCCCCAACAAACACATGCATAACTCCCGCTCCAGGATGTGTAAGGACATATAGCCATAGGAAAGTTTTACTATTATATTGTATGGTTATACCACACGCAGTTATGACACTATAACCCCCCCCCCCCCCCCCCCTATCTGGATTAAGAGAGCCTTTTTACCATTTAGCTTTAAACCCTTTCCCAGGTGACAAGCTAAACGCAAAAAAGCTGATCTATTATGAGATAAAATGTTCCCAGAAGTGGGTAGGAGAGAAAGTTGTGTTACATATAGTATACTATA
The DNA here is from genome assembly GCF_003597395.2 of Chelonoidis abingdonii. Taxonomy (NCBI): domain Eukaryota; kingdom Metazoa; phylum Chordata; order Testudines; family Testudinidae; genus Chelonoidis; species Chelonoidis abingdonii. Next base: position 69,506,524 of record NC_133772.1, read on the forward strand.
TTCTAAATAAATTCATATTTTAGTTATAACGAAAATCTTTCCCTGTAAACAAGAAACTTTACAAAAGCAGTAAGTGTTTTTTATCCCTATTTTACAGATGGGAGTTTAGGATTGATGTAAAATTCTGCGAATATTTGAGTGACTTCCAAAAGTATATACAAAATCCTCCTCAGAGGGGGTTGGGAAAACAGGAAAATACAGATCTTCTGACTACCAGCCCTATTGTAAACACGAAACACTTTTATTTACATTAGACTTATTGAAATCATGATTCAACATCAAATCTATGTCAGTATCAATCTAGCTAGTAATAAAATTATTTATATAGTATTTCAGCAAACCATCTAATGAGATAGATCTCTGAAGTTAAATCCTTTTTAAAGGATGTCCAATGTATGAGTCAATCACAAATTATACACCCTAAATGAGTAGGAAATAAATTATCAAGCTTTCACTTCTTGGAGATAATTATCTTTGATGCTGCTTTCACCACAACTGTTTTATACTGGAGTAACACATGAAACTTAGGTGGAATTATTCATCCGGATTTAAATTCATCCTAATGAGTAATCGAATCCAGTTTCAATACCTCTTTTGTAGCCCAAACAGAAAACCAAAAACACAGTGCTTACTTCTGTAGGAACCTAACTTTGTTACCTGTTCTGCTAAGTAGTCCATAACTGTCAACCAAGGTTCTTAAGCCAGCAGCAATCTACAGCTAATGAAGAACACATGGCAACCAGTCAGGGGTCCTTCACCAGGCAGGTGAGGCTCTGACACACAACCAAAAGGTCCAGAATGCCTATGCTTACTTCTGCTGTACTATCAGCAGAAGATGCTCTTTCCTATGTAGGTTGTATGGTACAATTCCCACTCTGAACGTTACGCGTCCAAACAGATGGGACATGCTGATCTCTAGCTTAGTATTTCTCTATATAGAAGCTCTGATAGCACTGCCACCACCAGGAATTCCAGTGCCTGCGGTACACTCTGGTCGCCCCCCAAACCTTCGCAGGGACCCCTAGACCCAGACCCTCAGGATCTTAACAGTAACGAAGTAAACCCCTTTCCCCCAACCGTTGCCCTCTCCGCAGGCTTCCCTCCCTGGGTTACCCTGGAGTGAATCACTGTGATCATACACTCGCTCGATATCACAAAACGAGAGAGACAATCACTCTATATCCTCTCCCTCTCTTTACCCGTCCCAGACTCTCCGCCGAGAACGAGACAGTAATACCTAACAAGAGGAGAGACTTAGCCTTCTCTCCCCGCTCTCCTCCTTCCCTCGCCCACCAATTCCTGTGAATCCAGCCCCTCTCTTGGTGTCGTACACCAGAATAAAAAAACAATCAGGCACACGAAAAAAAGTATATCCACTTTGATTAGAATGTATAACCCATGGTAATAGGTACAGGGTCTTTCAGCTATGTAGACATGGGATACACCTTCCCAGCCTAAGTATACAAGTATCATGAAAATCCTTCAGCAAAATACACAAATGATAAGCTCCTTCGATGCCAATTGACACAATTTAACTCTCTTCAGCCAAATCACAATTAAACTCCAGCCAAATGCACTTGCAATAACAGAAACAACATACAGTTTTCGCTTAACTCGAACTTTTTTCTATCATAGACTCACTATTTTGAACTATAAGGCCTATCAGGGAGATGCGAGATTGGAGAGAAACCTGGTTGCATATCTGGTCCCTCTGAGCCCCCAGAGTGAACAACAACCAAAAACTACAGTACACATAGAAACTTCCCTCCCTCAAGATTTGAAAGTATCCTGTCCCCTGATTGGTTCTCCAGTCAGGTGACAGCCAGGCATAATGAACTTGTTAACCCTTTATAGTCAAAGAGATACAAAGTACTTCTGTGCTATTAACTTTTCTTATCTGTTTATGACAGTAGTCTTCTTTGCTATAGGTCACTGATCGGCGAATACAGCAAGGGACAACTTTGTCGTTTGTAGCTAGCATCCTTACATCTATCTTGCCATGGACTAGTAGAAGATGGTCATCTCACTGTTTGTGGTAGAGATGCTGACCATAGGCAGTGCCAAGCACTCCCCAATGTATTAGGAGACAGTGTCAGCAGGATGTGTGGACGCAAGGAGAAGAATACTAAGGCTTAGATTCTCAGCTTTGCTCGCTATTTGCTAGGTGCTGCTGAGGGTGTGAGAAGGTCACAGCTACGGCTCCCTGTTCCGGAGGCTGGTTCTATGCCTGCCATGCCCTGAGCATAGTGTAAAGCTGTGGTAGGGCTGCTAAAATATATCAGCTGTTTATGGCCCCCAGGCCAATGAACTGAGAATATTTGGACCACACTATCTAGCACTATCTGGCCACACTGTCTCCCTTCTTCCATGTCTTCATTATGCTCCTTATTCTTGGGTCCCCAGTTCTGTGGCTACAGGGAGATCTGCTGTCTTACTGCCCCTCAACACCAGTGGCTATATCAAAGAAGAGAATATAAATTGTAAAACTGTAAATGTAGGGGTCAGTGACAGCATGTGGTGAATGGTAATAGCTCTTCTGAAAACCATCAGACAGGCAGATGCACCATGCGCTGAGAGCCTTGGACTCACTTAGTTACATTCTAGTATTGCCTAGTGTGAATTTTCGCAACTACTTTCTACTGAATGGAATGTCAGACCTACTCAAGTGTTTGTCATAAGCCTTAATACTGCTACAGTTAAAAGAGATTTACCTTTATGTCAAGAAACTATGGTTTTGCAAGAAGGGAACAGGGCTGCCCAGAGGATTCAGGGGGCCTGGAGCAAAGCGGGGGAGCTGCAGCGCTTGTACTCACCTGGCGGCGGTCCGGGTCTTTGGCGGTGGGGGGGCCCTTCAGTCTCTGCGTGTCTTCGGCAGCACTGAAGGGCCCCCCGCTGCCAAAATGCCAGCCGAAGACCCGGACTGCCACTGGGCCAGTGCTCGCGGGGCCCCTGCAGGGCCCAGGGCCTGGGGCAAATTGCCCCACTTGCCCCCCCCCCCGGGTGGCCCTGGAAGGGATGGAGTTTCATTCTCTCTAAACATGGTGAATCCTGGGTGGCCACAGATCTGTTGCATTAGGTGCAGGAAAGACACATGTGCAGATGAGAAAATCAGGTCCAACCACATTCTTAGGAGATCCTTGTCCCTCATGGACTCTGTTGGGTTCTGTCTTTGTTATGAAGCAGCCCAACGCTGTTTTTCTTTGCTTGGCAGCCAGCTCCAGAACATCCAGTGTCCCACATCACTGCTTACTTTCTCTCTCCTCAGGAAGAGCTACACAAAACTCATTCAAAGCAACCTGGGTTCTTATGTCACTGCCTTAGGGCACATCTACACTACAGGATTATTCCGATTTTACATAAACCGGTTTTATAAAACAGATTGTATAAAGTTGAGTGCACGCGGCCACACTAAGCACATTAATTCGGAGGTGTACGTCATGGTCGAGGCTCGCGTGATTTTGGGCGTGCACTGTGGGTAGCTATTCCGTTAGCTATCCCATAGTTCCACAGTTCCCCGCCCTTAGAATTTCTGGGTTGACGAGCCAGTGCTGATGGGGCAAAATCATTGTCGCGGGTGGTTTTGGGTAAATGTCGTCACCATTCCTTCTCGGAGAAAGCAACTGGCAGACCAATCATTTCGGCCCCTTCTTTCCCTGAATTGCCACTGGCAGACACATAGCACGGGCCAATGGAGCCTGTTTCAGCTTTTTTTTTTTTTTTTTTTTTTACATTCACCGTATGTTGTACTGGGTGCCGCGGACAGAAGCAAACTCCAGCGCTAAACATCAGCAATTATTCGCTTTCTATGAAGCAGAGACATGTTATCAGTTGTTCTGTATACTGTCTGCTGCTGGCGTAATTGCACAAGAGATGATGTTATCTTTTCTGTACTGTGATCTGCTCTATCATGGGTGCCCTGGCTGAGATCGGCCGGGGGCACAAAAGCAAAAACTGGAATCGACTCCCCAAGTCAATCACTCCTTTATGTTTTCTAAAAACTAGAGTCAGTCCTGCCTAGAATATTTGGGGCAAGTGTACTAGAGACAGTGTATCAGAGAGCACAGGTGCTCTGTGTCAGATCTGCAGAAATGATGAGCTACATGCATTCACGGGGAGGTGCCCGCAACAACCCACCGTCGCTTCCGCTCCTCCCCAACCTTCCTGGGCATCTACGCGTGAGCACGTGTCCCCCCCATTTGTGTCACGAAGTTATAAAAATATGTGCAGTGACCAAGCTGGAATAAATGAGAAGGTAGGCCCGGGCAGCTAGATGTATGGACACAAGGGAGCGAGTCCTTTCGATGAAGTCGAGCGAATGCGGCGTGGGGAGAGGGAGCAGCATCCCGCTGCTATGGGCTAAGTGGTGCAGCAGACAACAATCTTTTCTTTACTCGAGAACGGTGAGGGTGCGATGGAGCGTTCACGAGCCCCAGTCTGCTATGAGAGTGCTGACGGTTAACAGCTTTCGTACCATCTACGGAATGAATGAGATATCCATCTGCTATTTTCACCAGATCCCCAGCCAGGCTTCATTCTTGAAGGCCAGCCGGGCCATCACGGGTTGATTAACAAAGACATTACCGAGTCCTTACTGCACACTGTCGAAAATAGCGAGGGACGGAGGGGAGAGGAGGGCCGGTATCTGTCTCTTCACTGCTGCGCATCCGCTCTACCAGCAGATCGGCTAGTACTAGGGTGAGCATTCAAAGAAGTCAAGAAACTATTCTTTCCCTTTCTTTCATGTGGGGGGGAGTAAATTGAGGAGCATTACCCTGAACGACAAACACCGGACAATGCAGTTTTACCTACAGGTGTCATTGGGGAGCTTACAGCCAAAGAATGCAATACTTTTTGAGGGAACTGCTGTGGACTGTGGGTAGTGGAGTCGGTGCGAGTCCTCAGTACCAACATCGGTCACTTAACACTGTCCCCCAAGTCTCCATGGCGTCCATATCCTTGAAGCTCCTCCTCCCTTCCCATTAGGGCTTGTACGATCTGGAGTTCTTCCACTGCCATGATGAACCGAGCTCAGCACTGTTGTAGCCTGGAGATTTTTTTTTCAAATACTAGCTTGCATTGTGTACTTCTGTAACGGCGCTAAGTTGATAGAAAGATTTGTCGGGGACCCGATGTTTTTCACATGCGCATCCCGAAGAGTCAGTATCTACTCCGTCACAGCTCCCATCGTGGAGCCTTTTTTGGATTTGGGACTGAAATTGCACCTCATCGTCGTGATTAGCAGCTC
>NC_133772.1:69511793-69624472 GCF_003597395.2 Chelonoidis abingdonii
CGACACGTTGGAATGTTTGCCTTCCCTGTGTGCTGTCTATTCCTCCCTGCTCTTCCTCATGGCGCGCTGCTTAGTGTGGTGTTCCGTTGTTGTCCCGAGCCAGTGTTCTGCGACCGTGTGGGTCCCCCCCCTTGCTTGTAGGTGTGTTTTGAGGTAGGTGTTTGGTTGCGGGGGCTGTTTGGCTTGTTTGAGTTAAATTTAAAATGGTAAATAGGTAACAGGGTCTTTCAGCTATAGAATGGAATACCCCTTCCCAGCCTAAGTATACAAGTCATTAAAATCCTTCAGCAAAATACAAAATTGAACTCCTTTCAGCCAATTACACAAAACTCCTTCAGCCAAATTCACAATTAACTCCAGCCAAATGACTTTTGATAAAGAAACAAACATAATGTGTGTTTTTGCTTTTTATACTTCTGCTTATTTTATATCTTATATGTACTCACTATTTTGAACTATAAGAGCCGTATCAGGGAGATTTCGTGCGCAGCCCCCCCCCACCTGGTTGCATATCTTTGTCCTCTGAGCCCAGAGTGAACTACACCAAATACGTACCCATGAAACTTCCCTCCTCGAAGTTTGAAAGTATTCTGTCCTGATTGGTCTCAGTCAGGTGACGCAGGCCTATTGAACTTGTTACCCTTTATACGTCAAAGATAAAGTACTTCTGTTGCTATTAACTTTTCTTATCTGTTTTATGACAGTAGTCTTCTGTTGCTTAGGTCACTGATCGGCGAATACAGCAAGGGTCAACTTGTCGTTGAGCTAGCATCCTATCATCTAATCTTGCCATGGGACTAGTAGAAGATGGTCATCTCACTGTCTTGTGGTAGAGAGCTGACCATAGGCAGTGCAAGCACTCCCCAAATGTATTAGGAGACAGTGTCAGCAGGATGTTGACGCAAGGTAGAAGAATACTAAGCTAGATTTCAAGTTTGCTCGCTATTTGCTAGGTGCTGCTGAGGGTGTGAGAAGGTCACAGTGCTACGGTCCCGTTTCCGGAGGCTGGTTCTATGCACTGCCATGCCCTGAGCTAGTGTAAGCTGTGTAGGGTCTGCTAAAATATATCAGCTGTTTCTATGGCCCCAGGCCAATGAAGAGAATTATTTGGACCACACTATCTAGCACGAGTTTTGGCCACACTGATCTCCTTCTTCCATGTCTTCATTATGTCCTTATTGCTTGGGTCCCCAGTTCTGTGGCTAGCAGGGGAGATCTGCTGTCTGTACTGCCCTCAACACCATTGTGGCTTATCCAAAAGAAGAGAATATAAATTGTAAAACTGTAAATGGTAGGGGTCAGTGACAGCATGTGGTGAATGGTAATAGCTCTTCTGAACCATCAGACAGGCAGATGCACCATGCGCTGAGAGCCTTGACTCACTTAGTTACATTCTAGTATTTCCTAGTGTTGCAATTTTCGCAACACTTTCTACTGATGGAATGTCAGACCTACTCAAGTGTTTGTCATACTTAATACTGCTACAAAAACCAAAGGTTAAAGAGCATTTTACCTTTATAGTCAGAAACTATCGGTTTTGCAAAGAAGGGAACCAGGGCTGCCCCAGAGATTCAGGGGGCCTGGAGCAAAGCGGGGGAGCGCAGCGCTTGTACTCACCTGGCGGCGGTCCGGGTCTTGGGCGTGGGGGGGCCTTTCAGCTCTCCTCCTGCGTGTCTTCGGCAGCACTTCTGAAGGCGCCCCACCGCTGCCAAACGCCAGCCGAAGACCGGACTGGCCACTGGGCCAGTGCTCGCGGGCCCCTGCAGGGCCCAGGCCTGGGGCAATTGCCCCACTTGCCCCCCCGGGTGGCCGGAAGGGATGGTTTCATTCTCTCTCTAAACATGGTAATCCTGCGGTGGCCCACAGATCTGTTGCATTAGGTGGCAGGAAAGACACATGTGGCAGATGACGACAAATCAAGGATCCAACCCCAATTCCTTAGGAGATCCCTTGCCCTCATGGACTCTAGTTGGGTTCCCTGTTCTTTGTTAATAGAGCAACCCAACGCTGTTTTCTTGATTGCTTGGGCAGCCAGCTCCGACAGAACATCACGTGTCTCCAACATCACTGCTTACTTTCTCTCTCCTCAGGAAGAGCTAACAAAACTCATTTCAAGCAACCCTGGGTCTCTTCATGTCAACTGCCTTAGGGCACATCTACACTACAGGATTAATCTTTCGATTTTACAAATAAACCGTTATAAACAGTATCTGTATAAAGTTGCTGCACGCGGCCACATCTAAGCCAATTAATTTCGATAGGCTGTACGGTCCCATGGTCTCGAGGCTTTAGCGTCGATTTTTCTGGAGCGTTGCACTGTGGGTAGCTCATATCCGTTAGCTATCCATAGTTCCCAACAGTTCTCCCCCGCCCTTAGAATTCTGGTTGAAGAGCCCAGTGCTGATGGGCCAAAATCATTGGTCCGCAGGGTGGTTTCCTGGGTAATGTCGGTCATATTTCCCTTCCTCCGGCGAAGCCAACTGGACAGATCAACATTTCGCGCCTTTTTCGTTCCCTGGATTGCCCTGGCAGAACACCATACGCAACGCGCACCATGGAGCCTGTTTCAGCTTTTTTTTTTTTTTTTTTTGTTTTACAGTCACGTATGTGTACTGGGATTCCGCGGACAGAAGTCCAATTTACTCCAGCGCTAACAACACAGCCATCTACTAATTTCGGTTTTAGCATGTAAGCAGAGACAGTTTACAGTTGTTCTGTACTGTCTGCTGTGGCGTAAATGTGCAATGAGATGAACTGTTATCCTGTTCCTCTTGTAAACTGTTTGCTGCTAACATGGGATGCCCATGGCTGGATCGGCCGGGGCACAAAAGTCAAAAACTGGAACGACTCCCCAAATCAATCACTCCTTTTAATGTTTTTCCTAAAGAATTAGAGTCATCCTGCCTAGAATATGGGGCAAGTGTACTAGGAACATGTATCAGAGCAGCACAGGTGCTTCTGTGTCGATCCTGCAGAAATTGATGAGCTAATGCCAATTCACGGGGTGGTGCCCGCAACAACCCCACCGTCGCTTCCTCCTCCTCCACAAACCCTAACGGCTAGTAACCGGTGGCGTGTCCCCCCATCTTGTGTCATGAAGTTATAAAGAATGGCAGAATAAGAAACAAGATTGTTAATGAGATAAAATACGGGGAGCAGTCCTCCCGGTTGCGTTGACAGTCGAGCGGACATTAAGCAGTGTGGGGAGAGGAGCAGCAATCCGCTGCTATGACAAGTCAGGCAGACCAGAAATCTTTTCTTTACACAGGAAAGGTGAGGGGCGATGGAGCGTTCAGAGCCCTCAGTTGCTATGGAGTGAGACGGTTAACAGCTGTTCTGTACCATCTACTGGGAATGAATGAGATTCATTGCCATCTATTTTCACCCAGGATGCCCCCAGCCAGGCTTCATTCTTGAAGCCAGCCGGAGTCACTCACGGGTTATTAACAAGGACGATTACCAGTGCCTTAACTGCACTGTCGCTGCCGAGCTGGGGAGGGAAGAGGAAGTCCGGCTATCTGACTCTCACTGCTGCGCATCGCGTCTACCAGCAAGGCATTCGGTAGTACATAGGGTTACAATTCAAGAAGTCAAGAAACTATTCTTTCCCTTTCTTTTGAAGGCTCATGGGGGGGGAAGTAAATTGAGAGGAGCTATTCCCTGAACACAACCGGACAATGCGTTTTCAACCACTACAGCATTGGTGAGCTCAGCAAAGAATGCAAAATACTTTTGGAGACTGCTTTTGGAACTGGGGATAAGCTGGAGGTCTTCAGTACCTCCGTCCTCCTTCCCTCCATGAGAGCGTCCATTTGAGTCCTCGCTTCCCATTACAGCTTGTCACGCAGCAACTGGTAGCACTGGGAGATTTTTTTTTTTCAAACGCTTGGCATTTCGTCTTCTGGTAACGGAGCTTCTGATAGAACAGCTATTCGTCTCCCCAATAAGCGAATCGAAGATCCAGTAATCTCCCGTACAGTCCATGCTGGACGCTCTTATTTTGGATTTTTGGATGACTTGCCGTTGGGACTGAATTGCCACCCGTGTGCGATCAGAGCTCCACGCTAGGCAAACAGGAAATGAAAATTAAATTTCACAGAGCTTTCTTGTTTACCTGGCCACTGCATCCGAGTTCAGATGCTGTCCAAGCGGACACAGTGGAGCACTGTGGGAGTACTGCCTGGAGGCCAATACCGCTGATTTGCGGCAACCCTAATCCGATATGGAAATACCGATTTTAGCACTACTCCTCTCGTTGGGGAGGAGTACAGAAACCGATTTAAAGAGCCCTTTATATCAATATAAAGGGCCTCATAGTATGGACGGGTACAGCGTTAAATCGGTTTAATGCTGCTAAAATCGGTTTAAATGCATAGTGTAGACCAGGCCTTAGACTGAAGCATGTCCCTTTGGAATATGCCCTTCAGTAAATCGATAAGAATCAGCTGTGCACCAAATGTAGGCAAATGCAGCCATGGTGCAAATAAATGAAATAAATAATACTGATGCAAAAGCAAACTCATGTCCAAATGGTTGTACATTATCAAAAGAAATAACAATGCTCAAACCTTCTGTTGTTTTTATTAAAGGATTCAGGTTCGTACAACACACAACAAATAGTTTATTGATATAATCTAAATTAATAAAATAGTTGAACAGCTCTTTAGATTTATATTTGTACAGAAATGATCTGTGGAGCATCTCACCTTCAAACAGTGCTGCTTGAAAACAGGTATTCATGAGAATTTATTGAAATAATTGTTTGGGGCTAGATGTTGCACTTTTCATTCTCAGGGGAGAGGGAGAGATTTCCATGCAAAAGAACCTTTTACTCTCCTGCACAAAGCTTAAGGCTTTGGAGACTCTGACTGACCCTTCATCGCCAGTGTCCTTCTTTATATCTATATTGGAAACTATTGTCTAAACAGAGTAACTAGAAAAGATGGAAAGAAAAATCAATTGCACAATCCTAGTCTGCGAGTGTCAAAGTCATAATGTCTCTTTACACAACAAATCATTACTGCATTTCCAGTTATGAGAATCCATTATCACAATGTATTTGTTCCCCAACTCTCGCCTACATGGCTGATAATGTCAGTTATTGTCAATACGCCTTTGCTAATAGAAGTCAGTCTATTTGCTATTGCTTGTAGTTTAGATTCCATGTAGCACTGTCTGAAAAGGGCCTACACTGTGGTCTTTTCCCCCCAGTTTAGACAAAGCACATAGTTTGAGTGATTATTTCCTCATTGCAGCTATGCATTTGTGCCACCCATAAGATACCTCTTGATGACTATGTGGCATGTCTTGGCTATATCATCCCGTTTATCTTAGTCCACTCATAGATGTCCTGCTCACATACTATGTCTGAATTGATGAGGAGGTATCTGTCGCCGACACAAAAATGTTTCTGGCAAGCAGCACATTTGAAGCATTCCAGGTGGTATACTTTGTCCTTCACTCGCATAGTCATCTCATAGGCCCGGATTCGCTTGTCACAGGAAGCACAAAGGCCATCTTGGCCAAAGAGTCTAAAACAACAACAACAAAGAGTTATGCAAAGTTTCCTTGGAGAAAAGGGAGGTTGGGGGAAATAGAGAGAGAACTGAAACAAAAGAAGTGCACAATATTGGCTTTTTGTCACATGCATTGTAAGATACATAGAAGTTTAAACATTTGCTTGATGAAATCCAACAAGCAGGGACATTCAAAACTTTCCAGCATGAGTGGCATCCAGCTGTGGTGATCTGCCAAGAACCCAAGGGTGTCACCTATTTTTTAAATGAATATACCTGTTTGTTGTGATCAAAGTAAGGGCCTAATTCTGCAATGAGCAACTTCAATGAGATTTGAACCTCTTTAGATCAGACCATGAATTCAAACCTCCCTAATACTTTCTTTCCACTCTTAATACTTGTTTTCACTTGTATCAATCAATAGAAATTACCTGCTGATTGATCAATCTTGTCATTGCTCAGTTTTGTCACCATTATGCTGCAGGCTATGTTTTAGGATTCTGCAGGGTATTTGGGATTCCTTTAAACTCAAATATCAGAGGGGGAGCCGTGTTAGTCTGTATCCACAAAAACGAGGAGTGCAGTGGCCCCTTAAAGACTAACAGATTTATTTGGGCATACGCTTCCGTGGGTTTTTTACCCACAAAAGCTTATGCCCAAATAAATCTGTTAGTCTTTAAGGGGCCATCGGACTCCTCATTTTTTAAAAACTCAAAAGTTTCTCTACTCATAAAACCACTCCTGCTAAGTTTCAGGAACTGGACTCTACGACCCTCTAGAAATCCATTTTAGTCCAAAGGATTTTATGATTTGCATTGCTCTTTAAGCCATATTAAGAAACCCTACTGAGACAATAATTATTGGGTTGTCTATTGAAAGAACCCTCTAATGCATGCACAATATGTTTATCCCTCTCACAAATGCACTACTTTCAGCTAGAACACTATGATCTATTCAGCTATTTGTCATAATGTAATGTCATCTTCTACTGTAGGCCACAGCTTGCAGAGTTAAAAAACCCTATAATTAATACATAAACAGAAATGTATTATTTTTAATAAGAAAGGGAGAAATTCAGAAATATTATTTGTCTGAAATATTTGCTTGTGTGTTTAAGTTCTCTGATTTGCCACATTAATTTTAGAACTAATGAGTCCATTTCCCGTATTTTTACTGTGTTTATCACAGGCTGTGCCTGCTTCAAGTAACCTACTAGGTTTGAAAGACAAAAAACCTATTAGACTCCGACCTCTGATGGAAAAAGAAATAATTTCTCTTGTCCACCAGGAGATGTCGCTGTTCTCTTTTGCCTAATGAAAGTGATACTGATAAGGTTGAGAAATGCTTCATTTCTGAAAATATGCAGTCTCATTGTACAGAAAACACATTAATTTTGTTTCCATAGCCTGTTATTCTTCCATTAAAAAGTTCATAAATATTTGGCAAGTGCACATGGGACTGGATCAATGTTAGAATGTTTCATATAATGGAGATGTACAGTTTAAGCCACTATTGGGGTCCAACCTCCAGTCTCTAGCAAAACTCCCATTGGAAAAGCTATGAGATAAAATTACTAGGAACTCTACTCTTTCCACCTCCCAATTACCTACACTCTTAAAGTGAGTTTTGTGTAAGGAATATCAGGTTCAATATAAAACCAGACCGTAAAAAGCTTGGTGGGAGAGAGAAAAGTGGAGTTCCTACTTATTCCATTCCCCCACCTCCTAGAGCACAAAGGATATATTATAACAAATGATGTAGAAGATGCAATACACTTTAATTGTAATCAAGAACACATAGGTTCTTTGTGATCAAGTTATTGGGAAATAATATATTAATCTTTATTCATCTGATTTGTCAAAATTTATAAGGACAAAGATGGGCAAGGATCCACTAATGCAAAAACGGTAACAGGTGCTCTTATAAGATCAGATTCAGCAAGACACTAAAGCAAATCTTTAAGTCCATTCTATTCAGGACAATGCTTAACTTTATGCACATGCTTAAATTACATTGATTTCAAGTTCTCCTGAACTGGGCCATAATTATTATAATAAATGTAAACAGCACAGTGCCTTTCAGCCTGAAGAGTCCTAGAGAACTTTAAAAACTGATACTCAAGTCACAGTTATTGCACAGCAAAACACCCCTCTTCCCCCACATAAAGAGTAGCAAAGCAAAACGTCTCTTTTCCATGTGGTATTATTATACTGTGGAAGAGGAAATTTGGCTAGGCACCAGGATACCTTATTCTTACAATAGTGGCAGAAGATCTTTCATATGCGCTCAACCTTTAGGCTAGTGGTCTCAAAGGGGGGTGCATGCACCCAAGGGGGTCCGCAAGAGGATCCCTCGGGGTGCGCGGCAGGAGGAGCACCGCTGGAGCAGTGCAGCTTTTTTTTTCCCTTTGGCAGTTCAGCCGGGAGTCCAAGCAGCTTTTTTTTTTTTGTTTTCTTCCCCTCCCTCAGCAGTTCCGCCGGGAGTCCGAGCAGCTTTCCCCCCCCCTCCCCCCAGCAGTTCGGCCGGGAGTCTGAGCGGCCTTTCCCGCCCTGTCACCCGCACCCCACCCTCGGCAGTTCAGCCGGGAGTCTGAAGCGCTTTTTTTGTTGTTGTTTCTTCAACAGTTCGGCCGGGAGCCGGGGGGTGCGTGCTCAAAGATTTTTTTTACTGATGGGGTGTGCGATCGAAAAAGTTTGGAGACCACTGCTTTAGGCCTCAGTTACTATAAACATTGCATCAGAAAGGCAACACCTGCAGAAGTACAACTCCTCTAAAACTATGCTGGGGCATTGACTCAGAGGGAAGAGTAACACTTTCTTGACTCTTCAGCACGTACTCGAGGCGTCCTCACACAAGTGCTAACACAACTCAGCTTTGCTTAGCTTCCCACATCAGGAAGCACCACTTAGCAAAAGGTGGTGCAACCACTGTGACTACCCTCAGCATTTATATTTTAGGAATAAATTATTCAGTATAATCTCTTCATGGATTCTTGCACTGCACATCATTAGGGATTCTAGCTTCATTATAAATATCTAAATAACCCTGAAATTACAGAAGAAAGCAAGTTAGGACAGGCTATTATAGGGTAGGAAGGCTCTGTACCTGAGATAGTCCCTCCTGCAGAGTTTCCTGCCCAGTTTATAGTACAATCGTCTCCCCACCTCTCCAAGCCTGCATCCACACAGGTCACAGCTGAGGCAGTCCTCGTGCCAATACTGATCGATGGCTTTCAGGAAATAACGGTCCCCAATGTTCTGCTGGCAACCTCCACATGTCAGCAGTGAAGGGGGGATTTGGAGCACTTCATCCACTGGCTCCCTGAGAGAATGAAACAATTGTTGGAGAAGGGAAAGCCCTTTAAACTCAACCAAACAAGAAAAAAATCAAATCAGTTGCCTAATTAGAACAGGAATTATGGCCAGATTATTCTCCCATTGAAGTCAATGGCAGCCCACTTCACCTCCTTGTTATCAGTAGGAGCAGGAGCAGGCTTTTTTCATTTGTTTTAAAAACAGAACAGCCTAATATTTAGTAAATCACCAAAGGTGGCAAAAACACTGTTAATTCTTTGTTTCTTCTTGTGCAAAGACTAAGTTGCAAACATGACAATCTGTACCTCCTCTAGCTGTTCATTGCAGTAAACACATTTAACACATTGTAACTGAATTGTCTGTATATATATACCACTGCCCTCTACTGAAGAGAATAAAAATGTCCAGCTATGAGTCATAGTCACCACACTGCTATAAAATAAACAAGATTGTCCTTTAACACAGGAGGTAAGAGACAGTGATTTTTGAGGAAGATAGTCGGGATTCACTGTCTCAGTGAAGTTCTGTTGTGCTTCTGCATATGCTGATGACAACCTAGAGACAACCATTAAGTCCTGGGATTTTTTATCATCATTTTGCTATTTTAAAGTAGTTTCCTTTTATCCACAGCAAAATGTAGCAATGCCTTCCCTACTATGAAAGAGACAGCTTACATGGTGTTTTTCAATAAGATTAGTATGTTTATCAGTAAGCATTTAAAAGGGACACCCATCAAACCGTATAAACCCCAAAATCTATCTATAGATTGCTGAAGATTGTAAACCAATTTTGCACTCTTAAAAAAAATACACACTCATTCTGTGGGCTTGAACCTGCAGTGCTCATTCTGCAGAGCTGTTGCAATCAATGGGAATTCTGCCTTAAAAAGGGCTGCAGAATTAGAAGATGTACACTAAGAGTCCTCCAGGATTGTTGCATGGAATGAAACTTTCCTTTGAGGAAGGTACATTTGAAGGCTAAGCCTGAAGATGGCATCTGTTTGAATAGCATTAAAAGTGAATAAATACAACAGGCAAGACTCTGTCCCCATGGAAGTTTTGCTCTTGACTTCAGTGGTGCCAGAATTTCACCCAACCTTACTACAATACCTTTTTCCTCCTGGTTAATGCAACCATGAGTCTGACTCTGATCTCACTTCACTGGTTTTACACCAGTATAACTGCACTGACTTCAAGGAGTTACTCTTAATTTATATATGTGTGCATGAGAGGAGACTCAGGTCCAAAAACTGTTTTGTGGTAGTACCTTAACGGGTTTTTTTTGAAGCAAATATTCATCCACAGTATTTTGTTCCTATACCAGTATGACACCTCATAATTTTTAAACAAGAACAAGAAGGAATGGATCTACTAATACAGGGGATGAAGCCATAATTTTCTGCAAATACACTTTAAGAAAGTCTCACCATTGCCTGTTTGCACCACTTTGCAAGTTCTGCCAGAAATACTACTGGCAAAAAATTAAGAGAATCGCCTACGGGCTTAATCCTGCAAGGTGCTGAGTACCCTGGCTTTGATCCAGCAAAGCATGTAGGGCCTTATCCAATACTCATTGAAGTCAGTGGAAATATGAGTCCACAGGATTAGACCCTTAAGCATATGCTTAACTTTAAGCATGTGACCAGTCATTGAATTCAACTACTCTGATGTACATGCTTAAGTGCATTCCTGAATCAGAGACAGAGCCCTCAACACCTGGCAGAATCTAGCCCAATATTCTTAAGTACCTTTTTCAGTTATTGATATCACAATCTGTGGACAATTTGCTTTTATTACATACCGCAACAGCAACTGGACTGGTGAGGACAGAATGTAACTACACTGCCAGAAAGAAATCTGGCTGTTTAGCATTTCCAACAGGCCAGAAACTAACATTTTTCTACTGCCTTCACTTACTGGAAAAAAACAGTTTCCTAGTCAAAAATGACTTTCTTCAGTGTCTGAAAAATGTATAGTGCTCCAGAACTTCCATCTTAAAGACTGCAGTCCTTACTTAGGCAAAACTCTCTCTGACTTCAGAATTCAGTCATAAGATAGCATCCGCTCTTACGCACTTCCATTTTCACAGTTTATATAGCTGTGTCCTAACATTCTTATGACTTGCAGTCCACACCTGCCAGCCCAGTATTGCCAGTAAAGTCAATAGGAGTTTCTACAGGCAAAGGATTAGACCCTAGAATTTCAAAGCATATAGAGGCAATTCCTTACAATTGCGTCGTAAGTCAGAATGTCGTAACTCAGAACTGCAATCTACTCTATGCGGGACTGAGCGTCGTAAACTTGAAACCTATAGTCATAAGTCAAATCAGGGTATCAATGTAGAACCACGGTAAGCACAGTTCATTGTAACTCGAACATCATAAAGTCGATGACTGCCTGTACCTCTGTGCCTGTGCTTTTCATGAAGTGCTACTCATAGCACCATCCAATCACACAGATAGATAGATAGATAGATAGAGGAATGCATGATATTTCTGTGAGGCTGGCTTGAAAACATCAATGCACTAAACAACACAGATAAGCCAAATAATATAAACAGGGTATTATAGCCACAGAACAAAAGCACTGTGATCATCTGCAGTAAATCCTATAGGTCCACAAGAATATTTTAGGGATATGAGGAGATAAGGAAGCAGCTTTTCCACAATAAATGCATCCCTTCTTTTGGGAGTTCAGATGTACACATACATGCACCAATATCAGGAACCATGAGTTAGTTATTTCAAAGCCCAAGTCAGGTACCACAGTCTTACACTTTGGCGGATGATCTCTTGAGCTGCTTTCCAGCCCTGCTGGAACCTATGATTCTATGTTTATTTTTAATAGAATTTCTGTTTCATTCATTAGCTTTTCTATGTGCTTGGATTTCATACCCAGCAGTTATTCACTAGAACATAAAGAAAGTAAATAAATAAATAAATATTGCTACTACTTTGTAGTTGAAACCTTAAAAAAAGTACCTAGAAGGTTAAATTACAATTCCTTAAAAATCAATGGGAAATGAGAAAAATGGTAACAAATGCAAAATGTCTGATATGACATATTAACTGCTTTGGACCATGTGTGAGTTATGTTTTACAAGTATTAGATTAGGGCTTTGGAAGACAACATTCTTAATGACTTACAGGAAATGAAGCCCAAATTAATTAAGTTTATAGGGGGAAATAATATTTTAAGTTTCACATCGAAAACCAAGACTTTACAAGTGTTTTTTCTCTCTGTAATATCATGGTGACGCCAAGACACAGACAAGTGCAATGCACCCAATGCTGCTCTTGAGATGTACAGCCCTGCAATTCAGTGGAATGACACCACACATTGTGGAGCTGAATTAACACTTCTCTTGCAACTAAGTGCCTGCATGTGCTTGGTGTCCGAATGGATGGCTCCAGGAAATCTCCTGAAAGAGCCAGATCATAATGCTACAATCAGTTACTGAATTTATGTAACCTCTTCCACAAAGGTGGCACATGAGAACAAATGTCTCCTCCCGTGCTCTCTGTGTATCAATTATTTATATATTCGTGGTCCATGTACAGAACCCCTCCCTCCCTCACACCACCATTATAATCTTTTGAAAGTTTCAAACTGACTTGTAGTATGAAAATGTGGAAGTTGTACACCATCAGATAACAGCTCTGACCTTTCAGACTAGTCAGCTACTTCGGCAGATTAAACATGGAGCAGAGACTGAAAACAAGTTAAGTTCTGGAAAGTATTATGCACCCAGTATCTCTGAATTACTCTCATCAGCATCACTGAATCTCAAGAAGTGGGGAGGGAGGAATGTACTGATCTTAAAGGTTGTTAGATTTTTTCAAACAGGAAGTTTGTACTGGCTGGTATTTCACAAAACCTGAGAAATCTGATGAATTTATAATTTGGTTTCAACTCAAAATGGGGAACTGGATGCTCTGGGTTGGTGCTGCCATCCACATGATTAGCACACTGATATCCACAGAGGTTGTCTAGTCCAGCATCAGCTCAATGAAATCTACCAAACCTCCCCATTACATGCACCAAATGACACACTACCAAATCTACCCAAGCTGTAATATATTACAATGGCAGCAAGGTTTGGGGGGCGGGGGGGAAATACTTGGGACTTTGATGCATGCAGGGATATTATTTTGAAGGTAAAAGCAGCCCTAGTATATTTCTGAACCACCTTCTACCATAAAGAGATCTCCAAAGCATCTCCCTAGAACTGGTGCTTACACAAAATAAATAATAATAATTAACAACAACAATAATAAAGGACTATTGAAGCTCATAAAGTCCTTTTCAAGCCCATTTGTTGGAGAAGCTCAATATCCATCAAAAGGCAGAAGGGGTTAGGAAAGAAAAAAGGCCACTTACTCGGAAGGATCGAGGCTTTTCCTCTCGATGGCTGATGACATTGGCAGGGCTTGTTCCTTTGTAGTGTGTCTCTGGTAGGATCTGCCCCCTCTGCCCCTACAAAGGCTGTCTGCTCCTGATGCCTTTTCACCAGCTGAGTTTCCCCTCCACCCCCCAATGACATTCACAGGATTTCCTCCTGCAACACCAAAGAGAGAAAGAAATATGGGCTGCTGCTGCTGGGTTATGTCTCCACAAGGCTGACCCTTAGGATCTAACCTCCCATCCTTGCAATGCTCCTCCTGTTTGCTGCGTGGCTGGGCAGCCCCAGCAGCTGCTGCTGCTGTTCAGATGACTGATGGAAACAGACTGTCTCAGATGTCACTGCTGCTTACCCTGGAGTCCCCTTTGCTTTGCTTATGCTTTCTGCCTGGACAGCTCTGTACATGCTCTAGACTGAGATAGGTGCATATGCCCCAGATGCAGAGATCAGCATCATCCTTATTATTATTTAGCTCAGCCCCGAGTCTCTGGTTTCATTTCCTTTTTCCTGATCACGATTCAAATACAATAGAAGGAAATCACACTTAAAGAGACAGCTGCCCATTTCTTAACTGGACTCCGGGGGATTTAGCAACACAAACAGCAGCATCACGACTGAGCTGGCTTCTTAAAGGGCCAGTAGCACCCTCGCCACAGAGTCCGTACTGGGGAGCTGAGTTTGCATCTTTACAACCCTGTGCAATTTAAGATTACGATTCAGTTTTGCAGCGAGCGAACAAACAGATATGCAGCCTGAAAACGATCTTCTGGGCGTGTATTAAGTACCCAGTACTATTTTTACTGGCATCTTTAACCACATATTACCAAAAACACGCTAGGGTAATTGTATCGCTCGCTGTGTGTGTGTGTTCAGTGCTTTTAGGTCCAAAAATAGAAAGCATTATGTAAGAACTAAATATTACTATTATTATCTACCTAGCTATGAGCCAACTAAGCTATGTCTCTGCCTCTTTTCTTCTACGGTTTGATAGTCATCAGGTATCAGCACAATTGATCCTCACCTAGTTCATGCTGGGTAGTATAGCAAATTTCTACCTTATTGCTGTTTGCTGCTAATTAGCTAGAAAAGCTCTGGAGTGGGAGGTTATTGATCTGTACTTAATCACATAAACACTAGAGATGGGAACCTATGTGACCATTTCAGCTATCTCCCCACTCCTTGGCAGTCTTCACCCCTTACTCTCCCTCAAGGCAGGATAGTTCTCTGCAGTGCATCCTGGAGCAGAGTGATTTACACCAGATAAATTAAACCTACTACTGCAATTACAGCATTTTGCCTTCCTCTGAAGCATTAGGTACTGGCCACTGCTGGAGGCAGGGCCCTGGATTAGATGGACCATCTGCTCCAGTAATTGCGATGTAAAAGATCAGAAATATATTCTGAGTGAAGAATGAGAGAAATAGTTCACTTATATATTGCTTTCCATTCAGGAATATATTTGGTCTATTTTCATTACCCCAGTCTCCTTTTATTAACCCCTTGATCCAGTTCTTTGGTCACTGGGGCAATAACAGCAGAGAAACATTAAGGGTCTGATCCAAAATCCAGTGAAGTTAGCTGAAAGACACCTATGGACTTCAAGGGGGGTTGGATCAGGCCGTAACAAATCTCTGAAGTCATCTTTGATCATTAGGAAACATCCATCCATTTTATTTAAATATACTGTGTCCAATATACTTTAAAATTTCAGTATGATAGTCACATTCATAATCCAACATTTTTTACTAAAGGAAAAAGCACTTAGTCTTCATCAGCAGGATGGACTGATGATGTAAATATTTCATGTCAGACATATTAACTATGATGAGGAGCAAAAAGTAAACCTTCCAGAAAGAGAGAATAATTAAACTGCTGGGGCCTTTATTAAGATGGCTTGAAGGATTAGCAACCAAATTTTAAGGGGGACCAAGAATAAATGTAAGCACTTCAAACATGAGAGCATTTTTTTAAATTAAAGTTTAAAAAAGCAAAGGACCAAAAGTTCAATCCTACCAGGAATGGAGCACTGCTATGAGGCCACTGACTGGCCTCCAGTCAGATCACCTGCATCTTGCATTTGATTCTCTATGTCCAGCAGAAGGTCATATAACTTTGTAGCTTAAATTTTTTTAATAAAGCATGGATTGGTTGTGAAAATAACCTTATCACTGCATGAGTGAAGTAAAATGTTCTAGATGGGATTGCTCTCAAAGACAGTCAATATTCAAAGTTCTAGCTCCAAAAGACTGTTTTTTTTCTTTTCTTTTTTTTAAATAAAATTTATTTATTTCATTATTTAAAACCCCCAAAACAGTGCACATATCTACAGGAAAAGCCTATTAGACACAGTCCTGCCAAAGAGAAAATCACTCAGTGCAAACCTAACAATGGGTAGACATCTTTTGAAAGAAACATTTAGGATTCAATCCTGCCAGGAATGGAGCACTGCGATGAGGCTACTGACCTCAGTCGACCACCTCAGGCCAGGCCTGAAGCTGGCTTCCAAGTAGAGAAGGTTCATTGAAATAAATTAGATACCACATGTGATTAAGGGTTTCGCAAGGCAAGAGCATTCAGCATCCTGCAGGATCAAACCCTTAACCAATAAGAACCTCTCCCATCTGGAAATGGCTGAACAAGGTTCAAAGCATTTGGCTAAGAAGCTGAAGCAGGCTGTATATGCATTTCAGGCACAGGGTTTGACTCAGGCTTTCAGATCCTGGGCAATATGCCTAAAGAAGGTGATATGCTCAGTTGCTTAAGTAGACAGTCTGTGAAAGTGCTGATGGCGCTACATGATTCTTACAGATACCACGTATCTGCAAGTCTGAAGAAAAGCATGATGACCACCAGAAGAAGAAGCTCTCTCAATCTCCCTATTCTCCATGGAGATAAGATGCCAGCAGGAGGTAGGGCGGAGAGAAGTGGATACAGAGGAAAAAGCAGATCACTTTGCTGGTCTGTAAGATAACAAATGTTCGTTTCACTGTGCTTAGTGAAAGAGTGCTGCTTGAACTCAAACTAGTTAAACAAACAGTAATCAGGAAATACTGCATGAGGATTAAAGTTGTCATGGTACCTTAAATAGACTGCACTACAAAGACACAAGGTAACATTAGGCTCCGTATGACAGGTGCAATTTCCAAAACCAAAAGAAGGTCACTTTGCAGACAGCACAGTGGCTGAAGACAAACTGTCAGGAAGAAGTAGCCTGCACTGATGGGCATGCACCAGACTGCAGGATTTGTCTGAGTGGAATTTCCATAAATAGTGCTTAATTTGTGCCAGGGCTTGCCAGGGCTGAGCCCGGCACCTCTAGGCTTGGCAGTTCATAGCCCTGGCACCTCTGGGCTTGCCACATCAGTTATGAAAGTAAAAATATTGCTTAAGTCCCGGCACCTCTTTCATTACAAATTAAGCACTGCCCATAAGCGTCTGAAATAAATGCCTTTCCCTAAACTTTCAGTGGCTGGATTCAACACCAAGTCCCAAAGGATTAACAGACTGAAAGCTGAGTAAGGAAGTGCTCACCATCCTAATTAAGAACTGGTTTTCTAGTAGCTCTATTAAGGTGAGGAAAATGCACATAGCAAAGTAATGGATTTCATGAGACAACTCAATTTTTCCTTACCAGGTTTGTAGACGATAGATACTGATTCTGATGAGAAGGACAATATTCTAGTGGGCAGAGCAAGAGGCTGGGAATCAGGACAGTCTTCCCACACACACACCCCCACACACTATCTGGGCAAGTCTTTAACTAATCGTGCCTCAGTTTCCCCATCTGTAAAATGCTTCTCTCCCTCAATGGAGTGTGGAGCTTAATTAATTCATTTTATCTCCTTATGAGGAATGCTACAAAAGTATAGAGTGCTATTAATTGCTAGAAACTGCAGTGCCTATGTTTCCTGCAACAAGACAAGTATTATTTGTACTGTGATCTTTTCTTGTCATTGTACCTTTCTCCAGAATGCCATGTTTTCCAGTGGTGTTTAACACAGCTTTTCATAATCATTGACCACTTGGAAATCATGAGCAATAAGTGTTGGTTTCAATTAACTTTCATTAAGATGGATGATCCTGTAGATTTGCTCTTGAACCAAGGCCTAGATCAAATCCAATGTTGCTGACTGTATTTATCATGCAGAACATGTGCACTAAAGGGCTGTGAATAAATTGGCTGGCTACATCAGCATATTTCTCAATGAGAGCATTTTATATAACATTTCATAGCTCCTATGGAACAGTGTCATCCAAGCAAAGAGCTAAATTTGTACCTTTCCAGAGAACTGCACCCCCTGTTGGAATCTGGGGAGCCATCGTTATCCTAGCTTTTGATCTCTCCTTATGCGGGGTACCAGGACTCCCGCTTGTAGTAACAGAGCTCAGCCCAGCTAGATCTTAGCATTTTTTTAAAGCTGACTGTATCTGAGCATTTCCCGTAGATTGCATTGATAATATGCAACCATTTCAGATCACACCTGTTTATAGACGCAAAGGCCGAGAACTAACTTTATTTCTTTCAACTATAATGGATGAAAATCATTTTGCTTTTTACCTTAAAGTACAGTTAATGAACCATTGATGCAACAATAGAATCTCACTGACTGTGTGGTGGGTTAGTTGCTAGCTCTCTGGCTATTAGGCCAGAAAGGTTTAGAATCAAAACCATGTCTAGGGGTTAGAGCAAGATTGCCAAAGTTGTATACATACTTGTGTACAATTACACCATCAGATTGTACACAATTAGATCAGGGGTCTGGCTGCCAGGACTCTGGGCTTCTATTCTTGATTCTGCCACTGTTTCACAATGTGACCATGGGCAAATCACTTCACCTTTTGTGCTTTGGTTTCCTCATCTGCAAAATGGGGGAATCAGTACTTGTATACATGGTGAGTTACTGAGTGGCAAGCCAGGATCTAAGTCTATCACACACCTGTTTGCTACACAGTAATTCACAGTATGGACATTGCTACCACCCGCTGAAAGTTCCGGACAGCTGTTCAGCATGTGCAGAAAGCTTGTGCGTTGTAGGTTTACACCCTGGCTTGCTGGGCAGTAATTGGCCAGGTAGAGAATTCCTTAGTGTATCTATGTCACGTGAGCTGTGTGATAATGATTGTACAGTTCTTGGAGTTGCTTGGATGAAGGTCCTATAAAAGTGTAAAGCTGCCACTACAGTGCGAGCTGCACTGAGAAGTGCAGACCTGTAACCGAGGTACATTGTGTCCACCTGTGGTGTCAATTACAGAACTCAGTTTACTTTATGAAAACTATATGTGACCTACTGCTGAGCACATATTGGCTACTCCAGGGTTAGGCAACCTATGGCACGGGTGCCTAAGACGGCACACAAGCTGATTTTCAGTGGCATTCACATTGCCCAGGTCCTGGCCACCAGTCTGGGGGGCTCTATATTTTAATTTAATTTTAGATGAAGCTTCTTAAACATTTTGAAACCTTATTTACTTTACATACAACAATAGTTTAGTTATATACTTTAAAATGAGCTAGCTGCTATCATCCTTTTTAAGTTTTCTAGGGCCGGAGATGGTGATAGGATGTTAGGGAGGTTTCTCTGAGTGAGGAGAGCAGGATTTAGCCTTAATTGCTTTTGAAACTCTTGGTAAATCATGTATCAGAGGGGTAGCCATGTTAGTCTGGATCTGTAAAAGTAGCAAAGAGTCCTGTGGCACCTTATAAACTAACAGATGTTTTGAAGCATGAGCTTTCGTGGGTGAATACCCACTTCGTCGGATGCATGTAGTGGAAATTTCCACTACATGCATCCGATGAAGTGGGCATTCACCCACGAAAGCTCATGCTCCAAAACGTCTGTTAGTCTATACGGTGCCACAGGACTCTTTGCTGCTTTAGTAAATCATGTATTCAGAGGACTTGAAAAGTCCTGGCCAAGGACACACTTGTTTTTTTTTCAGGATTAACCTTTTCCTTCAGTTGAAGAAAACAATGAAGTCTGCAGTTTGGATGAGGGTTGCACTGGGGTTGTGGAGTCTAGACTTTCAGACAAGAAGATAAACTGCAGAAAGACGATCTAGTGACTAAATGTTTTGCCTTATTTCTTTCAACAAGCAACAAAGAGGAAATCAGCCTGCTTTTAAGGCCGAAAGAAAGCTTCCACGGCAGGTCACACCACTGATGATGAAAAATAAGTTATAGGCAGCCAGATGAAAAGATATTTCACTGGAGAAATGTGTAAAAAAAATTCTCTCTCTTCCTCCCTCTTTTTTTTTGATTTCTTTCGCTCCCATCAAGACTCTGCTGCCTTGCGCACAAACACAATCCAATTACCGTAAGCTCCTTATTCCACAAGGCTATTGCTTTTCAGTGTCATCCTTTCAAGTAATTTGCACTTTTCCTGTAGTAAGTACTTTCACTCTCTCTCTCTCATGTGCCACTGCCCAGGGACATGAGTCACAGGGTATGGCTACACTGCAATCAAGAGGTGTGATTGCAGCACTTGTAGACATACATGAGCTAGCTTTAATCTCGCCCAGGACTCTGGGTACATATAGACACTTGCGTACAATTACACCATTAAGGTGTGGATGGAGAGGAGCACTTTCTGGCTAATGGGCACAAAGCTCTTATTTTAGTATTAAGGGTCTGATGCTAAGCCCATTGGAGTCAAGGGAAAGATACCCATGGACTACGTGGGCTTGGGGTCAGGACTTAAAAGAATTATTGCTCTTAGAAAATGATCACTGAGTGTGAATACAAAATAGTTGGTCCCTTCTAGGTGGAAGGCCCAAGGGAATTATTGGGCAACAAGAGATTCTGTAGTTCAATGTCCCCAGGGAAGACTCTGTCTATTATAATGATAATCTTTAGTACTTATATGGCAGTTTTCATCTTCCAATTGCATTATAAACACTAGCATAATTTGTGTGCAAGTAGCCTACATGGTTTCACCTTGCAATTCACCAGGCTGTTTAGTAAAAAGACAGATTTGTAAGATTACCCCTGGCATTAGTTGGTACACACAGTGCCCAGTTCATCCGTTAGTAGACGGAGTCGCCTGGTAGACGCAGTTGCCTTGGCATCACTATTAGTTGCATTAACCATGGCATCACCTGACAATATACACCATACCTCTAACGTCACCTAGGATTTACACTAATCTTCTTGTCACCTCCCACAGTATTTCCATTCCTATTTTTAATTATTTGTGAGTACTTAAATACTGTGATAATGGGTGCCATAGCACAAACCTGCAGCTAGACTAGGTACATAGCAGCACTAATCTCATCACCACCAGAACTACATGGGCATCTGGTATCAAAGGAGGCTGTGTGGCCTATGAATAGAACATAGTGTGTAGAAAACCTGCATTCTATTCCTGACAATGCCTCCGATCAGCTGGGTGATGTGGGGCAAGTCACTTCCCTCTCTGTGTCTCGGTTTCCCTATCTGTACAGTGGGGGTAATGATACCGACCTTCTTTGGGAAGCTCTTTGACATCTACTAATGAAAAGTGCTAAATAAGAACTAACTATTATTATTAAGGGGTCTCTGAAGAGTAGCATAGGTAAGTGCCCTGCCTCTGCAATGTCTTCACCACCAAACCAGCTGTAACAAACAGCAGCACAGAGAAAAAAAGTTCAGATCCTGGAGCTCAGCATTTGCACTGTTCCTTAATCTCTCAAACCCTGTCACTCTCCCTCCATAGTCCCTATATATATTCACTCATTATCCATCTAATCCTTTGTTATGCAGCTTTATCTTCAGGTCACTGCACTGTAGCCCTTTATCCTCACCCACACACATTATCCCACAAGCCTACTTTCAACTGATCTTCTAACACATCTTAACAGGACAGAAATCTCCTCACCAGGGAATGTCTGATGCATCATTTGAGTTATTTTTTTGTACATAACGAGGTTGTGTTGCAGGCCTTCCAGTCACCTAATTATTATCCTTGACCTTGGGAAAAAAAATCTGAGTGCATTTAATAATAACCCCAGTGAGCTGAGGCAGATTTGCAATTACGTTGCATAATGTTGTCACGCAAAGGGGGTTGCCAGGGAGATAATGGTAAACACCAGCCTCAGTTCTGTCGGAAAAATAATTGGAGTTATCTCCCTTTGTGGCTGGTGCAGAGGAGCAAATTGGATGGGTAAATTTTCAGTTACCGTAGGCATCAGCAACAACACCGCACTTCACCATTGACCAGATCATTAGTCCCCTTTAAATGCTATGTCCATAAATTGTCTGGCTTCCTCTCAGTACACACAAGAGTGCATGTAGACATCATTGCAGTGTGAAGCCTGAAAGCTGGCTGCACTATAACCTTAATTTTTTTCATGCTGTTATTACATCTCCTCTGATTATTTACAATGGTCCTATCAAACTGCTGCATTTGTCAATGAATCCATCACTTCTGACAACTCCATAGATAATATAATCCTAGTAGTCTTGTAAATGAGGGGCTAAATTCTCCTTTCAGTTACACTGGTCCAATCCCATCGACTTCACAGGGGTCACACAGAGTAATCAAGTGAAGAATTGAGCTCCTGGCAATTCCCTGTTATTCTACCTCCTTGCTTTCTGCACTAATCGCTACTATACAACATCTGTTTCATCTCAAAAGAGCCTCAACAGCTGTTGTCGGTACCACCTCTGCTTTGCCAGCATATAAGGATGCTCAAATGAATGTAGAAGGGCTGGGATGCTTTTAGGCTCTCTGGCAAAATTGTTAGGTACTTTCCTACCCCTTCTTGGTCACCGAATAGCATCTGTATTTGCTCCCCTCTTCCCCGCTACCCCCACCCCCCCACATATCTATTATTCATGGAAGTTCTCCCTTGAAACGTGTTGTTTTCTGAATGGACATTGTAGCATCGGAAAGCCTGGTTAGAATGGGGCAGTTATGAGAGAGGTACTTTCAGGGCTGATGTGAGTTATACAGCTATATCCAGAGGTGCCCACAGATATTTCAGCAAGAATTTTGGTTCTTGTCTATATTTCAATCAGACACCTCACTCTGCAGTGAATTAGGATCTGAACATTTCAGGCTAAATTCTGCTCTCAGTGACACCCATGAAATCCCATGGTAACATAGCACCAAATTTGGCCTTAACAGATATAGACTTTAAGCCAGAAGGGAGCATCATGACCATCTAGTCTGATCTCCTGCACATTGAAGCCCACAGAACCTCATCCATCCACTCCTGTAATAGACGCCAAACTGCTGGCTGAGTTACTGAAGTCCTCAAATCATGATTTAAAGACTTCAAGTTACAGAGAACCTACCAAGTTTAAACTTGCAAGTGACCTGTGCCCCATGCTGCAGAGGAAGGCAAAAAGCCCCCAGGGTCTCTGCCAATTTGAGCCAGGGGAAAATTCCTTCCTGACCCCAAATATGGCAAACCATTAGACCCTGCACATGTGGACAAGATCCAGCAGCCAAATACCTCAGTTGACTGGTAACTCGGGAAAATGTGTTCTCTCGCAGGCTGCAGTAAACATTCATTCAGCATCCCCTTGGTGTTTCCAACTCTTCTTTCATGAGGCTTTTAAAGGTTTTCCCTTGTTCTTCCTAGGAAGCCCCTTGCAGCTCTGCCATTGGAGCTAAGGCAGGGTGTGTGGACCAGTAGTGGCCTTCCTGGTGGTTTGCAAACTGAAATGTTTGATGACCCATGCAATGTAGGCTTGAGCTGTTGGGAGGTGAGGTCTTTCTCTGACAGAATAAACAAATCAGAGTACAATTGAGCTATGGTATTGGGTTCACATCTCCACCCCTGCCTGATTGCTCCTGTAGCTCCCATCCCCCAGTCTATCTGAAACCTCCAGGTCCTGTTTTCAGGATGCCTTTTCTCACTGAGCAATCAGACTGTCAGTTGGCACTGGTTCTGGTTCTTACTGATTCCGGTCAAGCCTCTTATTCTCTACCGTGGCTGTCCATTAGCTACTTATACCTTTGGCATTAACAAACTCTCTCCTGGCCATGCAGTACAGGCCCCACCACACTATAAGTGCACCCAGCACTGCAGTATTGCTGTTATTTCTACCCCTTCTCAATAGATCTCTCTTGATGTCAGACAGACTTGTTGACGCACACACATCTTTTATAGCTGTTCTCTCCTGGCCCCCTCTACCATCCAATTAGAAGGCTGTCAGCGACAAAGCCATCACTCCTCCCGCAGCTCCTGACAACACTGGGCACTGCTATACTGCTGCAGAAGATTATAAGGAGCTTTCCTTTGTATTATCCAGTGGCTGTGTGCTCGCTAGAATCCAATTTCTCTTCTCAGTGCATGTGTGTATGGAACAACTAATGCTCTCCTTAAGAATCCTGTCTTCATCTTTTTTAAAAAGAACAAGAACACCAAAATCCAGAGCTGTATATAAACATTTCCCCACTATTTTCTTTTTACCAAGCCTCAAGAGAACTGCAGACCTTGACAGTTACAGGGTTTGGGGAGTGGAGGTGCTTTCTAGTGGTTATAATAAGGGACTGGAATCAGGATCCCAGGTTATTTTTAATGATTCATTTAAAAATGATGGTGATTCTATTTCCTGTTCAGTGATTGCTCTTTACCTTGGAAGTGCTCTGCAACTGAGAAACAAATGGGTGTGTAATTCTTTCACCTCCAGATCACTGATTCAAATTTGCTCTAGACTGGTAGTAACTGAAAGTCATTGTACTCGGAAGACTGTTCAGCAACCTATGTGGTGAATGACAGTCCTGTACGTTAACTTTACCACCCAGCGTAAAGATTACTGGGTAATACAAAAGAAATGTTGCTTTAACCTTCTGCAGCAGTACAGAGGTGCCCAGATTTGTCAGGAGCTGCAAAAGGAGTGATGGTCTCAAAGCCTAGATCTCATTGGCATTCCAGGAGTTCTACTGAGAGCAGAGTTTAGCCCATTAACTTTCAAACTATGGACTGCATTAAACAGTAAATGTGATGGATGGAATATGTAGGGTTGAAATGCAATGTAAATTAACAACAAATGCTGTATAACCCCCAAGAAGAGAAACTAGCAATGTACAAAGTAGGTTCAAAACAACCTCTCTGTTAATTCGTTTAGTGTCAAATACTGCACTCAGTTACACTGATGTAAATTTGGAGTAACTCCACTGTTACTGCAGTTTGAAGTCAGTGGAGTTACACTAGTACCACTGAGGTCAGTATCTGATCCACACAGATTAAAGATAAATGCCCTCTGGAATTCCTGATTCCACTATGCAAAATGAAATGCAAGATCAGGGTAGTACTCCTTGAAACTGATAGAAATCGCTCTATTAGATCTCTCTCTCTACCCTCTCTTTTAATCAAATCATTGCACTGTAATCAGCTCCAATTCTAAGTCGCTATCTGTGAGAAACAGAGTGAGCTTAGAAAATAAAATGATTTAACACGTTGTTTCCTTCCTCATTTCTGCCCCGATTGAATTTATTTCACAATTTCTCCTACTCATATGACCGTATTCTTCAGCAGCCAGGAAGCTGGTAGGTCATTAATGCCACCTTAGTGTGATACCTCGGCAGAAAGATAGTTAGTATTACTATAATAGGGAATCACTGTGTTTGGATTTTCCATTTTAGAATCAGAGATGTCTTCAGTGCCTTCTTATTTTCTGAATTCCTAGTTCCTTTAACTCTTACTTACTATATAGGGAACATATACTTTGCACCACCTCCTGTGTCCTAAAATAGAATGTAACCAATATGCATCCACCTGATGCACACAGCAGTAGATATACCAAAAATGAGCTTTTGAGGGAAATACATCTTTGTTTCCTTTCTAAGATAAATATTGCAGAAATTACATCCTTTCAGCTTACAAATTCATGTTCTTTAGCAAGAGTGGATTTCTTTCGATCACTTTCAGATGATACAAAGAAAAGTGCTACAAATGCTAAAGCCATAATCCTTCTATTCTTTTTGGCTACACTGTTTTGATAAAAATGATTACAGAATCCTCTTGATTTATAATCAATATGAGATAAATGTAAACAGGGTATTTGATTCTGAACAAATATGTCTTTCTATTAACACTTGTTCTGAGGATTTTCTGAACATTTTTACAAGACAAAAAACAACCATTAAACAAATAAATAAATAAATTCAACATGGGAAGAATATTTACAAGGTGGGATATTTTCCCTGATATGTTTTGTTCTCATCATAGTTGTGAACAATTTAACTTTCTTCATTCTCAACAACATAATTCCCTAGCATTTTCCTGCCCACCATAAAAGGAACAATTGAGGGCAGCAAGAGAATAGTCATTATTTAGCCCTGGAAAATACATTGTTAATTCCGAAGCAGGAGACCTGAGATTGGCTCTCTTTCTTCGGTGACACAGAGCAAGGACTCTCCATTGGGATCTGATCACAGTCTTCTGCATTGTTGCTTTCCCATGAGTTGAGGGGTTGAGGGTCCTTGGTGGACTTCACCCCTCCCTATCTAGACAACCTTCTTGTCTCAGCTTCTGTGACTCTCTTACCCCAGAAAACTGATCCTATTTTTTCCCTCTGTGTTCTTGTGAATTAACCGAACCACTAAAGCATAAATTTCTTCATGGAAAAAAATTCCTCTGCCCAGGAAAAGGGCATCATTGTATTTGTATATTTATTTCTACTTCAAGTGGACTTCCTGTCAACAACACCTTAGAGGAAATAAACCAAAATCTGTTAAGCATCACTCTCTGTACTAAAGTACTTTGCATTCCACAGCTAATAATAGGTAATGATTTTCAATTGACAACTTACTTCCTCCCAAGTGTCATTTATAGACAACGTCAAGGAGAAAACTGTCAGGGACAGAATCATGTTTGAGAATGCAGCTGGCCTGACTTGACTTCCTGTATGGCTGCCTTCCTGTAGACCCCCAACTGCAAACAGCACATTGATAGGCTAGCTTTGTACAGATGGCTTCCTGTGATAGCTCTTCCTGGTCACCACAGCCTGCTGGATACAGACAAATATAAATCAACAATGAGCATTTTATATTTGTAAAACATCTGCATATTTGTCCTCAAGTTGCGGTGACCCTGATGCAGTTATTCACGCGTGGAACTTTCTGTTCGATCTACTTAGAAAATTATTCATTGAAATATTTACTCAGTACTTCTCTAACTCCAGCCAGCTGAGCAGCTCAAAGGGGTTTGCAGACAATAATGAATTAAGACTCATAGCACCCAGGTGAGGTACTTAAATAGCCTTCCAACCATTTCACAAAAAAATAAATTGAGACACAAAGAGGTTAAGTGACTTACTCAAGGTCACAGAGTGAGCTGTAAAAAATGACCTATGATTTGTGTCACGTGGTCCGAAGCTCTACCCACTTCTTAGCTGCTCTGTGAATTCCTTTCATAATTCGATAAAAAATCTCCACTTAGTATTATTAAATAATGGGAGGGTTAGTAGCACTATTAAGAGAAGCCATATTTATGTGCCTCTAGTCTTCAGATTCTTCCCAGATCACCCTCCTGTGTGTTTTTGCTACTTTGTAAGTCAATTGATACACAGCATAGAGCCAACTCTGGACTCCACTGCACTGCTTAGGAGTTACAAGCAACTAAAGGACAATTCCCCCAGCATATGAGCCACCATAAGCAGACCTGTACAGTCCCCTCCTTGCCAGTCCTGGTATAGGCTGAAAGTGGGAGAGATGTCCCTGTAGCACAGAATTCTCCCCTGGGAGTGGTCTAACTTACTCTGGGAGCCATTTTGTCCCCTGCAGCAGCCTAGAATCCACAGGGTGAAAATATGGCATAATGTGGATAGCCATCTGTCTTGGGCGGGTTGAACACAACAAATCCTGCATTTTGGCAGGAGGTTAGACTAGAAAGGCCTTGCAGTCCCTTCTTTGACTCTTGCGGTTCCTTCTGTCCTCTCCCTATGATTGTATAACAACCTTTTCCCTGCCTCTTTTTGGGCTGCACCTTCTGAGCTGTGCCTCTCCGGACACCTATATATCCAGATCTCCTGGTCAGGCTTCCATACAATCATTCCCAGGCCTGCTGACAGAAATTCTGGGCCCCAGGACCAGGGCTGACCCTGGAGGGAGCAGGGCCCAGGGCGGAAATGATGAATCTGTTACCTCTGAGATCAACCACACTGGCCAATTGTGCTGGCCAACGGGGCCCCCCAAAGCACGGGGCCTGGAGCAGTCTTGCACACCTAGGAGCCCTGCAGCCCACCTGGGCAATTTAAAAGGGCCCAGGGCTCCCCACTGCCACGGCAGCAGCCAGAGGCCCCTGGGCCCTTTAAAGTCACCCGGGCCCCTGGGCAATTGCTCCTTTTGCCCCCTCCGCCGGCGGGCCTGATCACTCCAGTGCTGCAGCTTGATTGATCACACCCCAGTGACATGAATCTGGAGTTCTAACTACAGTTCTGGGTACACAGTTATCTATACCACAGATACAGTACACCCTTGGCTTTTTCATGAAAGGTACAGGGCAGGTATAGTGGGGATACGCATTAGAGCTGGCTGAGGTGCATTAACCAAACAAGGAATGTTACCCAGTCCCTACTCTACCTATAGCAGGGTTATTAGCCTTTCACTTGCATCTGCAGGAAAACGTTTTTTTTTCTTACATTACTGATCTCCTTGTAAAGCTGCTAATTTCCAGAATGAACGTGGATATAAATGGGGCAGGGAGCGTTTCTACTTCATGAGCTGACCAGCGTTAATGAGACAGGTGACACACAGGAGGACTGGTAAGGGACTGAACTTTCTTTCCTGACTCCAGCCTAAGCATGGGTAGGTGATAAGTAACACAATGGGGTAGGTAACACGGTATATAAATCAGAGCAGGGTTTGATCACAGAAATACATTACTAAAAGGAGCAATTTCAGAAAAGATGATCAGCATCTAGACTGAGAACAGTAACAGCTTGGTCCTGCACCCACTGAAATTACTGAGAGTTCTGCTCTTTGTCCAGGAGAGCAGGATCAGGCCCTAAAGCTGGAAAACTCAGTGTCATACCTTCAAATAGATACTATTAAATGAAGCACTCTGTGCAATTCTCCCATTTAGACCCATGAGGGGGGTGGTCCTACCTATATTTCTGAGTAAAGTACACGTTTGTAGATTGCAAGCAACTGCTCTCTGAATACACTGGTTTCTGAGTGCTCTGCAGATACAGTAAATCACCTTTATTGACTAAAGTCATTCACCACTGAGCTCCCAGTGACAGTGCCGCAGACTTTGGGACTGGCTCCTGTTTGGGGTTAGAAATGCAGCGGGATCTCTTCCTCATTTAAAATCAAATTGAGAGACAAGCCCATGTTTGATGTTCCTTTCAGTGGTTTTTAACAGAGAGGCAGATTCTTCATCCTGCCTGAGCTCTGATGATAAAAACATAAGAATGTCTGTACTAGGTTAGACCAATGGTCCAGCTAGCCCAGTAGCCTGTTTTCTGGTACCAGATACTTCAGAGGAAATGAAC
Source organism: Chelonoidis abingdonii (assembly GCF_003597395.2). Taxonomy (NCBI): domain Eukaryota; kingdom Metazoa; phylum Chordata; order Testudines; family Testudinidae; genus Chelonoidis; species Chelonoidis abingdonii. The sequence goes on from NC_133772.1 coordinate 69,540,452, forward strand.
ATAACAAGGAAATTATCGAGTAATCCATTCCCTGTTGTCTAGTCCCAGCTTCCATCAGCCACACGTTTCAGGTCACCAAGAGCATGGGGCTGCATCCCTGACCATCTTGGCTAATAGCCACTGATGAACCCATCCTCTATGAACTTATCTAATTATTGTTTTAACTCAGTTAAACTTTTAATACAAGAACCAGGGGATGCCAAATGAAATTAGTAGGCAGCAGGTTTAAAACAAACAAAAGGAAGTACTTTTTCACAAAGCCAGCTTGGAAACTTGTTGCCAGGGGATGTTATGAAGGCCAAAGGCAGTGGCACAGGAGGCATTGCATAGCCCTTCGTGTGAAGGTGATTTTCACTCTTTATAGCTATTAGGCCAAATTCTGCTCTCGCTTATACAAGTTGAAAGAAGTTGTTAGTCCTGATTCTTCTCTCACACTGACCTTACACTGATATAACTACAGCTGAGTAGAAAACAGCTTTCCTGTCCAAGGAAAAATGTCAAGATTTCAAAACAATTCCCCATCCCAAATAGAGACAAAAGTCAAAAATCTCAAAATTTTTCTCAAACCAATCACCACTACCCTCCAAAAAAAATTCAGTTCAGGTCAGTCCAAACATTTTATTTAGATTTTAACCTTTTTTGTTTAATTATTTTAAACTATAAATTAACTTAATTTTCAAAAAGTCATTTTGGACCAAAAAATCAAGACTTTTCACTTAAAAATACGGTAATGGGACATTTTGACTATTTCAAAGTGGCTTGTTTGTTTGTTTTTGGTCAAAACTTTTTTGAAACAAGAAAAAAATAAAATCTGACCATTTCCCGTGAAAACCTGGTTTTGATAAATCAGCATTTTCCAATAGAAAAGCATGTCACTGAAAAACTTCCAGCAGCTCTGGATAGAACTCCATTGATTTATTCCTGATTTACTCCAGCGAAGGAAGAGGAGAATCAGGCCCATTGAATTGCTATAAGCATTTGGCCCACTTTTGTTATTGGATCAGATGTGTGATCCACCCTGGAGTGAGCACATTGAGACATGTAGAACCATGAATGCATGTAACAGGCATATTGTCACTGATTCGGAATTACTCTGTTCCTGTGCTCATGCAGAAACAGAACTGGGGGAGGCCTTTAAGCCATCTTTGCCCTTCCCATATTCTGAGGTAGTCAAGGGCCTGCCCAGGCCTTGCTGAAAATTAGAGTGGCCTAACTCTAGTGACCCTATGTGTAAGCGGGGGAATGGTCCCGCTATTGTAGGGAAGTTTCCTGGCTTCTGCACTACCCTGGTGAAATGGACTAGTGGAAGGATCTGAGTCCTCGCTCCCACTTCCTTTACCCTGAGGCCTCCCTGCCCTCGAGGACTCCCCTTCCACTCTCTTGTCTGGTAAGTCCTCATAACCCCAACAAGGCTGGGCCCAGGATTCCTGGGGGGCTCGACCCCCAACCTTGCTAGGTCAGGGGCTACAGTTTCTCCACTCCAGGGTACTCTCTCTGCACTGGATGCTTTCCTGACCCACTGATCATTACATGCGATTTAAACCAATACAGTTTATTTAATTGACAATTAGTTTAAAAAGGAATAAGGAAAAATGGGAAAGGTTGAAGGAAACACATCACCCCACTTTGTGGCAGGGAACATCACAAACAGTGTCTCTGGAATATCAGCGCAGTTCACAGTCTGTTTCTTGTAGGTCCCAGGCCTTCTTCTCAGGCCCTGGCTGTGCTGCAAGGATGCTGTGGGTCAGACACTTGCTCTGGCGGTGGCCATATGCTCTCAGGCTCTAGGTGGCAGGATGATTCTTCCCAGCATCGCCCCCACCCTGTCGGGGTTACGATCTCTCCCCAAGTCTGGCCTGCAGAGCCTCTTGGCTGGGGCATCTCCCTGTGCTGGGCCCACTGCCCAGGATCCCCCTCGCTCTCCCGAGCTGCTCACTGCACCCAGCTCCGGACTGCTCCAGCCCCAGCTCCACACTGCTTCAACACGACTGCTGCTGCTGCTCTGCCTTCAGCTCCCTGGGCTGCTTCTCTGGCTTCTCTGGCTCCAGTTGCTACAGCTCTGCTCCCAGGGCAGGTCTGCTCTGCAGGCTGCTTCGGTGACTGACCCTCTCTAGCTCTCACCTGCTCCCCTATGGGCGCTTGTCATGGCCCCTCTTGGCTTTGTTGCTGCAGCTCTCCTCTCAGGCAGGTCTGTCTCTCTGGGCTGTGCTCTGGCTTTTGGGCTGCAGCTCTGCTCCCAGCAGCTTAGCTTGGGCCCCTACTCTCGCCTTAGCTCGGCCCCACTCTGTCTGCCCCAGGCAATTTCAGCTCACATGCGAGGACGCACCCTGGCCTTCCGTCTCTTTGATTAGCCTGCCTGCCCTGTCAATCAGGCTGACCTGGAGCATTGGCCTCTCGCCATTGTTCCTGGGGACTGTCAGTCTCAGGGTCCTGATTTGCCATCGATCCCTCCCCTTTTAGTGCTGGGAGCTAGCAACCAAACACCCCCACTGAATGTTAGTAAGGGGATAACACTCCCCTTACACTTGGTTATGTGGAAGGAGGATAAGAACCATTAAAATGGAATAATAATTGAGTTAGGGTGAAGAAAACAGAGATTGTCAGAAGAAGAGAAGTCCAGACAGTGAAGGAATATGCAGCAGGATTCAACAGGGCAGAGTCAGTTTTATTCATTTTGTAAAGTTTTTCAAAAAGGGAAAATGACCTGGAAAATGAAGACAGATTTCATTTAAAAACTGGCTGCATTTGCTGATTAAACAAAACTGTTGAGTAGAAAATCCAGGCAAGCAAAGTAGAACACACACATATTCAAAATGTAAGAGTGTGTGGCCATCCCTCCCTGTCAATCTCAGAGGGAGGTCACGCCCCCTTGCTGTCTCTTACCTAGAAACGTAGCATGGAAATGGGAAACTAGCTATCTCTGGTACCCAGGCTTTGCGAGCTGGGTTGGGCAGTAATCAGTCTCTGGGGTGTAAGCCCTCAGGCAGGGTGGAGCCCCAAATCATCTGTGGCTCTGGCCTTCCCTCAAGCAGGGCCAAACAGTCAATAGTCTAGGAGCCCAGGCCCTGTCAATCTCGGAGGGATGCCATGCCCCCTCGCTACATAAGTATTCTGGTAAATTTTGGATTAGGGGCTCTAGGAACAGACAGAAAATATCATATACATCTAACAGCTGTTAATGGACTGGCAATCCCAGTGGTGGGGTGCCTTGAAGCAGACATAGAGTATACGGGCCAAACGCTGCCAGGAAAATGCATCTTCATCCTGAAAGACAAAGCCTCAAAAGGGAGCCATATGGGAGAAAGAGTCTCAGGGTTTCTAGGAATGAACATCATTAGTGAGCTGAAAGAGCTACTCTTACCAGAAGGAACCAGGAGGATGAACAGTCACGAGCACTCTATGAAGAATGCTGTGCTGAGTAGAGTACTGGCTCGAGCAGAGGGGCAGAGTCATTCCCTGGGCCCCACAAGGCATATTGGAAATGTTAAAGTGGGCAGAAAACAGAAGACCATTATTCCTCCTTGGAAATGGAAGATCCTTGACGAACACTGCTGTGTACCAGAAAATAAGCTGCAGGTGATGAGGGAGAAGAGAGGACAAGTTACCTTTCTTCAAGAAAGATGTCATGGGAGGCTGCCAGTTCCAGTTCAAGTGGCACGCCAAGGACTGATTCCTGCACATGTGGCTAACATAAGGGCATTGCCAGAGAAGCATCAAGAAGTCTTTCCTAAGGATGAGGTGACCAATTATGACCAGGTCAAAGGTCATCATGACAGGCTGAAGATAGCCTAGAAAGTTGCTCTCAGTACAACTAAAGACACAGCACAAAGTAGGAAAAGGACTTATGATCGCAAGTCCAGTGGAGCTCTGATCCGATCTGGTGACTGTGTACCAGTTAGTAGCGGTAGACACCGGAGACGTAATAAAATACAGGACAAATGGAAGCCAAATCCCCACACTGTGGTCACCCACAACAATCCCGAACTGCCAGTGTACGCTAAACAGCTTGAACAAGGACGTCCTGAGAGAGTAGTACGTAGGGACCAGCTAAAGCATTGGATTATTAATCTGACCAGGGCTCGTAGAAGGCATAGTGCAGCACTTCCCGAGGAGACTGAAACCAATGGGGTAAACTCAAACCTTAATGAGAATGGCCAGATCCCTCAAACTGACCTAGTACTACCCAAGGACAGGAAAACAGAAAATATGGGTAACGAACCACCAGTCTTAAGAAGGTCCCAGAGGGCTAATAAAGGTGTACTTCCTGTTAGACTTAGAGATAATTATGTTATTGGTTCAATGTAGTGTTTTAATGAATATTGTTATGTATAGTATTAAGAAGTAGATGTGGAATGTTAACTATGTTAAATGTTCTTTTGATAATTATTAATGGGTTTTTAATATAACATGATGTGGATATATGTTGTTCTTATGGGGCCCGGATGTACTGGTGTGAATATTGTGGCTGTGGCAGAATTTTAGCAGGGGGGAATATAAGGGGAGTGTTATCCCCTTACTAACATTCAGTGGGGGTGTTTGGTTGCTAGCTTCCAGCACTAAAAGGGGAGGGATCAATGGCAAATCAGGACCCTGAGACTGACAGTCCCCAGGAACAATGGCGAGAGGCCAATGCTCCAGGTCAGCCTGATTGACAGGGCAGGCAGGCTAATCAAAGAGACAGAAGGCCAGGGTGGCGTTCCATCTGCCCATGGTGAGCTGAAAATGCCTGGGTCCGACAGAGTGGGGCTGAGCTAAGGAGAAGAGGGGCCCAAGCTAAGCTGCTGGGAGCAGAGCTGCAGCCCAAAAAGCCAGAGCACAGCCAAGAGAGCAGACCGCCTGAGAGAGAGCTGCAGCAACCAGAGCCAGAGGGGCCAGACAAGCAGCCCGGGGAGCGGTGAGAGCTGAGAGAGGTCACCAGAAAAGCTGCAGAGCAGACTGCCTGGGAGCAGAGCTGTAGCACTGGAGCCAGAGAGAGCCAGAGAAGCAGCCAGGGAGCTGAAAGGAGAGCAGCAAGCAGCAGCCGTGTTGAAGCAGTGTGGAGCTGGGCTCCGGAGCGTCCGGACTGGGTGCAGTGAGCAGCTCGGAGAGGCGGGAGACCTGGGCAGTGGCCCAGCAAGGGAGATGCCATCAGCTAGAGGCTCTGCAGGCCAGACCTGGAGGGGATCATACCCCTGACAGGGCAGGTGACACTGGGGAGAAGGTCCTGCCACCCAGAGCCTGAGAGCGTGTGCCACTGCCAGAGCAAGTGTACAACCGCAGCGTCTCTGCAGCACAGAGGGCCTGAGAAGGAGGCCTGGACCATCAAGGACAGACTTGAACTGCCCTGATATTCCAGAGACTGTTTGTGATGGTTCTGCCAAGAGCGGGTGATGTGTTTTCTTTAACCTTTTCCATTTTTCCTTATTCTTTTTTTAAATTAATTGTTAATTAAATAACTTGTATTTGCTTTAAATTGTATGATGTGATCAGTGGGTCAGGGAGGTGCGCAGTGCAGACAGAGTACCCCGGAGTGGGGACACCCTAGCCCCTGTTCTGGGTGACCACAGCAGGTTTACGGGTTGAGCCCCCCAGGAATCCTGGGCCCAGCCTTGTTGGGGCTACGAGGACTCTGCCAGACAGGAGAGTGGAAGGGAAGTCCTCAAGGGCAGGGAGGCCTCTGGGTAAAGGAAGTGGGAGTGAGGACTCAGATCCTTTCGCCAGCCCGCTTCACTGGGGTAGTACAGAAGCCAGGAAAGTTCCCCACAACAGCAGGGCCATTCCCCCGCTTACACAAGGTACCATGCTGGTGAGTGTGATAGATAGATAGTGGCTGGGAAGAAGGGTCCACCCTGAAGGCCCAAAATATTGGCATCTCCCACCCTCCATTTAGCCTCAGTCCACCCTTTCTTAGGGAGCTGGCAGAATCACATATAAGCCAGCTCCCCAAAAGCTGCCTTGAAATTCTAGCAGAAATTTCTTAGCTATTTGCACATTTAAAGTCATTCTCGCCATCTTCCCATTCATCTTCTTGCTCTGATATTTTAGACATCTAATAAGCTGCCTGTTTTGCCTTTAATCACACAGCAAAAGTCCCCTTCACCATTCATGCTGGATTCTCTTTATTACACTATATTCATTACTAACTAATCCAAAGAACCTATTCAGCACATAACCCTTTTTTTTTTTGTTTGAACATCATCCATTTCCCCTGTGTGTATGTTTCTTTCTTGCTCCCTCTATCTCATCCCATCCCATTAGCGCTCTGTGCTGAATAGCCTGTTCCAGGACATCAAACTTTAATTTAAACAGAACATGATCAATAAGCTTAGCAAACTGTCCATGTCAACCTCAGCAGTTTGACTCAAAGTGTTTTATAGGTAATTTAAAGAGCATCCTCATTCATCCCTATGATGTGGGAAATATCCATTGCTTGCTTGGCCTGCTGCATGTCAGCATGCTGGTTGAAAAGAGTGTGAATCTCCTTTAGCACCCATGCCAGTAAATGGTACAAAGCAGCTGTTCTGGGTCTGAATGTTAGGGTGTGTCTATACGGCTATTAAACACCTGCAGCTGGCCCAGGTCAGCTGACTTGATTTCATGGGGCTCAGGCTGTGGGATTGTAAAATTGTGATGCAGATGTTCAGGCTCAGGGTGGAGCCTAAGCTCTGGGCACCTATGACAGGTAAGGGTCTCAGAGATCAAAAGCCCAAGCCCAAATTTCTACACCACAATTTTACCGCCCCGCAAATGGAGCCCAGGGAGCCCAAGTCAGTTGACATGGGCCTCCTGTAGGAGTTTTATTGCTGTATGGACGTACATTTAGTGTCTTCTGAGGCCACAAAATCCAGAACATTTGGGACAAGATTTCCAATCACGCAGGGAGTGTTGAAAAACCCCTAGTTAGAAGATTAAAATAAAAATATGTTAGGGAAATAGTCAGAAACATAAAAAGAAAATTCAGATGATGCTGTGGGACATTGGTACACTGGAAAGCGGGCAGTGCTATTACTACTGTATAATATTTATATTGAAATAATCCCTAACATCCACAACCAGGCTGAGCCCCCCTGGGCGTCACAAACACGTAACAAATGACCTTCACTACCCTAAAGAGCTTACAGTAGGGTTGCCAACACTCCCTTATTACAAGGGACGGCTCTTATTTTTTCATCTCTGTACAAGATCAGGAATTTCTGAGATATGCAAAAAGCAGCAAGAAATACCCCTGCGAATGTAGCTGAGTACTGCTTATTAATTATTATTATTAATAGCAATAATAATAATTACTAATAGCAGGAGCTTGCACCTGTTCTGTGGATAGAGAACTCCTCGCTCTTGCTTAAAGTAGTTTTAACTCACCCCTGTGGGATGATGATTCCCTCCCCGCACCCCAAATTTAGTCTGTGCTGCTGGGATAACAGGACAAGCAGATCAGCTATTGCCCAACTCTCATTTTTCCTGCCTGGCCCACGGGCTGAGTGGAGTTTTGGGATGGAAAGAGGATGTTGAGGAGCGGGACAGTTTTCTAGCAATACACCGGATGCAGGTGAGCTGATCCTACCAGGGTGCCTGATTGCACTTCCTCATTGATGAGGGGGCCGAGATAACTGCTATTTAAACCAGCCAAGCTCACTGGCTGCTCAATAAGTTTCCTGTCTGCAGCTGTGCTTGGTCTCACTTCCTGTCCTGCCTGCTCGTTTGCCCACTTCAACCCCTACCCTTCTCCATCCTTGACACCCCGGCTTTGTTTCCTGACCAAGTTTCTGGCTCACCCACTGGCTCTGATATTCAGCTTCTGATCACTGGCTCTGATCCTCACCTCTGCTCTCAATTACGTTCCCAGTTGTCCCATGGCCCTGATTCTTGACTCCAGCTCAGCTCCGTTCTTACCTCTAGCCAGGTTACCCCAGGGGCTCTGACCATTAGGCCTGAACATGCACGTCCTGGTCATGTCCTTGACAGATTGAGCAACCCAAAAGAAAAAGACTGAAGACTAGGCTCAGCTGTGAGACTGAACCCCTTTAAGGCATCTGTCTTCCTGATGGAGGAAACGGGCACCTTGCAGAGGCTGCAGATCCAGATCATGGCCCTGCAGTAACAGATCTCACTACCTCAGGCCCATGTCCTTGAGGAACTAAAGAATCCGCTGGCTCAGTTTGATGGTGACTGCGGGAAATTCCTGAATCAATGCCGGCTCCTGTTCATTCTAAGACTCCTGTTATTGCCCACTGACCAGGCCCAAGGGGGGCTCATTATCAGCCTACGAGGACAAATTGAGGAATTTGTCCAAGCCATGGTGATTATTTTCTATTACCTGAATTGTGCCTACTCTGCTAAGAGCGCATTTCAGAGTCTACACCAAGGGAACAGACCAGTTGCCAGGTTCACTGAGGAATTCCAGCACTTAGCAACCAGCACTTAGATGAAGAAATTAAGGATGAGCTGGCACAGATAAAGTCACCATTCCACCTAGACATGCCCTGGTCAAGCTGTGCATCAACAATTGCTTAGCTGAATGCGAACTAGAAAGGGAGTCCAGTTTTCGACCCTCCCAAGTCAAGCAGATTCGACCCTGCATTACTGACTCAGAAAAGAGCTGACGACAAATTTCAGACTTATGCTTATATTGCAGGGAACCTGGGCAGTACATTCAGGTATGCCCCAATAAGACTTATGTCCTGTCCTGGTTGGAAAAGCACCTTTTGTCAACCAGTACTCTGGCTATTGATGGCCAATGAGCCACCGTGCTCCAACTTCCTCTTCAGTTATTCCATTTTGCTCTATCTGAGGTTGAACTGAGGGGCTGGTGGACTTGGGTTCTGACAACTTTATGGACATAGGATTTGCTCAGACTCATAACATCCTCAACATGAGAGATCCCTGATTAACTCAGCATAAAAGCAACCCCAATTAGGTGTAATCCAATTATGAGTTACCCACTCTCCTCTGGCTCAGTTACTCATCAAACAACACTACTGACTATGACCACCATGTAAGCCCATTTGGAGATCTACAGTTTGCACTGATACGCATCCCTCACGCCCCTGTCATCCTTGGTATTCCTGGGCGGGTTGCCCATGACTCATGCATCCAGTGGGGCTCACTCATAGTGCACATTACCTCAAGATTCTGCTACCAGTCATGTCTTCCAAGGTCAGGCGTCCCAGAGCTGAACCCACTCACGATTTAGTGGCTGAAGGGGAGGGGGGACTTTAAAGCTAGAAGTTGCCCTCTCTGTCACCCCTTCAACCACATTGGGTATTCCAGAGAAATATTGAGACTACGGTAATATCTTTGACAAAAGGAGGGCAAATGTTTTGCCTATGCATCACAATTATGGTTGCCCCATCGACCTGCAGCTTGGGCCTGACATTCCCTTCAGCCATATTCACTCCCTCTCAGAACTGGAACTCCAGACACTCCAGGAATACCTCCATGAAAATTCAGAGAAGGGGTTTACTTGCCCTTTTAGTTCTCGGGGGGGAAAACTCTGACCTTTTTCATGGCAAAAAAAGATGGTACCCTGCACCCCTGTGTTGATTATTGGGCCCTGAATCGAAGGATTCTTCTAACCTGGACCTTCACAGCACCTATAATCTGGTTCATATCAGAAGGTGATGAGTGGAAGACAGCATTCTGCACTCAATATGGACATTTTGAGTAGTTAGTTATGGCATATGAGCTATGTAACGCTCCAGAAGGACATGCTGGACTAATTTTTTATCATCTGTTTAGATGATATTCTCGTCTTCTTTGAAAACTAGAAGCTAAATGAGCGACATGTTTGCTTTGTCTTTGACAGACTTTGCCAGAATGACCTCTATGCCAAACCAGAGAAATGTGAATTGAAAAGGACACTATCAAGTTCCTTGGTTATGTCATTTCTCTAGAGAGCCTAACAATGACCCACGGAAAGTGTCTGCCATCACTAGGAGGAGTGCCCCAAAGGATGTCAAGAGAGTTTGTCAATTTTTATTGGTGTTTCAATGAAGAATTCTCCCAGAAAGTGGCACCTATAACTGCACTCCTCCAAAAACAGATTTGTTTTGTCTGGTCAACGGAGGTACAGTCAACCTTGGATCAACTGAAGAAAGTTTTCACTTCAGCTACTGTTCTTGTGCATCCAGATGCTAGCAAACCTTTTACCAAAGAAACGGATGCATCAAACTTTGCAAATGGAGCTGTACTTTCACAAAATGCAGGCCTCCTGTAACCAACTTCAATCATTGTGTGTATTATTCCCATAAACTAACCCCTGCTGAGAAAAACAATGATATCTGGGACAAGGAGCTGCTCACAATCAAAACAGCATTCGAAGAATGGAGACATCTTTTGGAGGAGGCTCAATTCCCAGTCGAGGTCCTTACAGATCACAAGAACTTTGAACAGCCCATAATCTTAATCAGTGGTAGAGCTGATTGTCACTTTTTTTCACCAGATTTGATTTGATCATTACTTACTGCCTTGGGACATGAAACAGGAAAGCAGAGCCCTCTCCCACAAGGACGAATATTCCCATCTGAACATGGCTCCTGGAGATACTCTACTACAACCAGCTAATTTTATTTGTGGAACCACAGCCCAGGATTTGATGTCTGTTATTTGGATGCTACTCCCAAAAGCCCCGCAAGTGGTCAAAATCTATCAGGCACCTGATAACTGGGACACCCCTGTCAACTTCAATTTGCATTTGCACAATGGTCTACTACTATCATGGGAAGTGCCTTTACATTCCAGAATGTTAGGTGTAAGAAGTATAAACTGTTTAATATGTTCAATTAGTTGTTTAATAAGGTGTTTATGAAGTAAATCACTGGCTTTAAAATAAGATCCAATATGGAGTATATGAACTATTGACCCTGGATTCCATCTCTGAGAGTGGACTTGTTTACCATCAAGACACAAGCTCAAACCAGTCAAAACCAGTTTTTGCCTGCCAAAACCAGCCCTCAATGTTCCATCTCCTCAGAACTTTTCCCGCCACAAAAGTGATATTAGGACTTGTTCAGTGCCTGCGCAGTGCTGTCCACCTCAGCGACAGTATGTACACGGTTGGGTCTTCACAGTGCTCCAGAGCTGGAGAGTGAAGAATACTATCGGTCCCACAGTGAGATTGAGGAGAAGGAGGCCTGTCACCACTATTCCTGCCATCCTGCATTCCTGGTGTCCATCATCCCAGAGAGCCTCCTTGCCAGCAACGAAATCCAACAGCGTATGGACTCTGCAATGCTCCTCCTCAAAGGCTTTAAATCAGCCGGAGAGTGGAAGGTCCTAGGCATCACACCTGTACGTGGTATCCACTGCACCTGAACAGTAGGAAAAGGTTTCTATATTGGGGCATCATTTATTGTTTTCCAGTTTCCAAGGGAGGGTTTATGGGCCTGAGCTTTAAGCTCCTAAAGCCAGTCACTGTTTCATTGTATTAATTAAGTTTGCATTTTCCCCTATTCCTCCCAGTTTACTGTACCTTTACCCTGAATACACCTACCTTTGTTTGTGCCAAATCACTTTGTCTCCTCTTTATTTTATTTACACCACACAAGGAGGGAAGCTAAATCCACTGGTGATAGATACACGAGGGAGTCAAGTTTGTATCTTCTGAGAAAAGGGGCTTTCCTTTCCTATTTCTCCTCTACCATTTCTAAAGTTTTCCTTTGAAGTGTTGCCTTATTCCCCTTGAGGTAACAAAAAGGGCAGCCCAAACTCAAAGTGTTGTGGATGTGCCATGATATGCCAGTGGCTTGGCATTTTGGCTGCTGTAAAACTCAAGACTTGATGGTATGATGTTTCTAGTGGCCAGGGGTGAGTACTGACCTGGCAAAGTATGTCAGCTCCTGTGACTGTGCTGTTGGAGCAAGTGCCTACATGCTAAACCACTCAGTCTACTTCAGCCTCTATCCACTCCACCTCAATCTTGGTGTGTGATCTCGTTGGACTTCATTGTAGAAGTACCTTGCTCCTAAGATCGTGGTGGCAGTTGATCTCTTCACTAAGATGGCATGCTTTATTTCTTTTCACTCTCTCCCCACCACTCAAGAAAAAGCCTGCCTTTTCCTAAACCATGTTTTTCCGCTCATTAATTGCCAACTGGAATAGTGTTTGATTGGGGCCCACAATTCACCTCCCAGTTCTGATGTGAACTCTGTAAACTCTGTAGGAATTGAACTTTTCATCTCCTCACCCTACCATGTGCAGACCAACAGGAAGAGAGAGCAGGTAAATCAAATCCATGCACAATATCTCTGATGCTTTCTTAACTACCGCCAAGATGACTGGTCATTTTCCTGCCATATGCCAAATTTGCTTACAATAACTCCATCCATACCACCATCCTGTATAGTCCATTTTATGCCAGATATGGTTTTCACCCTCACCTCCATCTAGTCACTCCTGCAGACTCACAAGTTTCTGCTGCAACAGACCTCATTACCCACTTTCACCAAATTCACCTGCAGCATCTGGAAGCTGCTAAGGAAACACATAAGTGTCATGCCAAACCTGTCAATTTGCACCGACACTAAGCGTGGGGGATAAAGTCTGGCAGTCTGCTAAACTTCTGAATCCTCCCACCCATCTGTCAAATTAGACCATCAACACTTGGGTTTATTTGAAATTATTGAACACGTCAACCCGTTAGCATTTTGACTCCGGCTGACTGAATCTGTGAAAGTTCACCCAGTTTTTCATTTCTCCATCCTGAATCCCTACACAGAAAATCCCTTTCCTGGCCACTCCACTCCCTTAGAGGTTCAGGGTCAGGAAGAATATGAAGTCTGAGAAATCATGGATTCTAAGCAAACCTGAGATCTGCTTTACTCCCTGGTGGACTAGGAGGGTTATGGCCTGGAAGAACGACCTTGGGAACCAGAAGGGAATCTCCATGCTCTGGAGCTCATACTCACCTTTCACCAGAAGAATCCAGAAAAAAAGTGTTGAGGATGTGGTCCATGATCTGAAATCCCCCCTGCCCCCACACGCACACAAATATTAATATTTGGATAATATGGATCTAACAACTGCTGGGTTGAGTTTTGCAAAATCAAAACCCAAGCAACAACTTTTCACAAAACTACATCCAGCAAACTCATCTTATCTCTGCTGTCTGTGCCATAGCTCAGAATCCATATGAATTTTCAATCTATTAGAAAAAAGAAAATATCTCCATCCCATTCCTGTACATTGCCCCTGTGTGAGAATTTACAGCAAGAAGCTTGGGTCACTGTGACCACTCAAGCCTGAACCCAGTTGGGTGTCCCAAATAGAATAAGTTATCTATCCATAAGGTCCTATGGTCTAACATTCAGGCACCCTGCGTAAATCTGTATTGTACAGTGCTTTGTGTCAGAGAGTATACAGAGGAAAGACTACCTCCATATCCTTTATTTTGAAAGTACCTGTTTTATGTCAGAAGTCACAGGCCTAGCTAAGCTGTAAACACACTCATGAGCTTCCTGTGATAATAAAATGAACTGGATTGAACATAACTAGTGAGGTAAATGAGCTAGTTAGAATATATTTTATGTTGTAATGTACAGTTGGTCACAATGGTAGTTCACATTTCCTATCCTTATCCCATCTCCAGAATGTCTACACTAACAGCAGATGAATACTTAACTGGGGAATGTTCCATTGCTGTATTTATAAACTCAAGCTATCAACTATTAGTTGGAGAAGTGATATGACCCAATACTGTGTATGAAGGAGGAGGAAGGAAACGTGATTAAAATTAATACCAAATTAATGTTGGGGAAATTTTGGCTATCAAACAGTATGCTCAGAAAGCCAGGATACAGAAGAAAGTGACAATGGGAGCCTGTGAACCAGTGGAATACAAAGTTTATGGAATCTTGGGTGGTGGAGGTTGATGGTTTCAACAATCAGTTCTCTTATCATGATGACATTATTCCATTTGCAGATTCATCCAGATTCGGTCAGCTGGATCTCCTACCCACAATGTACTGTAGATGCAAGACTAGGAGCCCTTACAGAAAATAGTGGTCCTGGGGACATAAAATTCAGTGTACCTTCAGCCTACACAAAAAGGGCTTGATCAGCCACATAACTCATCTGTTATTTTTCCATGCCAGCTCTCTGCTTGGAGCAAGTGTCTGTGATTTAGCATTCGAGAAAAGGACAGTTTCTGAAGAAAGACTCTAGGTCCCTCTTCTTTTATAAATCAGGACTTCTTATGGCAATCAAAAGTCAGTTCCCTGACTCCTGCTCCCTTCCCTCCACCTCTTGCCTTATCAGAATAGGCCTAAAATGGTCAGCTGGTCACTGTAGCTCACTAGAATGTGTGACAATCTATTTTTTGGCTGCTGGACAAAGTTAGGGGAATCTGCTGGGTGCATGAGGTATGCACTGCAGGCAGCTGATACCTCACAGCAGGCCTCATTGGGTAAGTGTTGTGAGGGGAAATCCTTGAGGAACAGTAGATAGCATTCATGTTCCCAGTGCTATGGGAGGAGTTGCTGATGGCCCATCTTCGAGACTGATGATCCACACATGCAAGTTATTGAAGGGCCCAGGTCGGATGTTCAGACTGGCAGAAATTAGCAGTAAAATATTTATTGCTGTGATGCAAATTGTTTGGGGGAACTGTTGGTAGAGCCCCCAGGAAACCTTTTCAGAGCAGATTTTAGAACAGCAAGCATTGTCCTCTCTTACTGAGTAGCAAAGAGAGCCAAGCAGGCCCTTACAAGAGAGGCTATAAGTTTCTAAAGGCATTTAGCTCCTAACTGACTCTAGGCAGGAAATTACACAACGGATGTTGAAATGTTGCCCTGTTGAAAAGTTGTCATTTGAGTAATGGATGCTTTATTTCCTGTTTTTGCTGAAAGGTAAAGTGCAGCATAATTAGCGAGTGAGAAAGCAGCCTTGGCAGCCAAACAAAAAAAGCATATTTTGGGCGCCTGAGCCAATTAAAATTGTTTACACAGCCACTGAACAATATTTTCTCCAAATAATTATGACTGGGAGAATTGATCATAACAAAGCTAGGCTTATGCGTCACAAACCTGATCCTAGAACATGCCTTCAACTCCCAGGGATGTGAATGGGAGTTGAGAGCATTCGGCAAACTCTCAGTATGCAGAGTTTGGGAGAACGGGAGGGGGGTGGTAGATCCAGACTCACTCCTATTCTTTAGGTTCTGGGTAGGATCCCAAACTGGAAAAGATTAAATCTGCAGTACTTTCTGGATCTAGTTCAACTGCTCTGGGGAGAACTGCTGTGCTGCTCTCAGCTAATTACAGTTCAGGATGGTTGAAGTCTGAAAGCACTAGATATTGAGGGATTTTTGACATTTTGGGCATTAATCTCATATGGTTTTGGCTATGTAATATGAACCCAAACTTTAATTCAACCTCATGTCCAAAATGTAGATTAATTCTAATCCTGATTCAGAGTCAGATAGAACACTTCTTCCTCAAACCAGTTTTAGACTGAAGAAGCTAAAATTCTCTCATGCTTCTCTAATAACAATCTATATCTTTAATAAACCTGCACATACACTTCTGAATCATTGACCCACACCTCTTGATGCTCATTCAGGCAAATGCTCAGCTGAATGTCCTAGCTATTTCTATGATGGTTGTCTCTCCTTCCTAGGAACAAAATAATGCATCCGATGCAACCAGGAGGCCAGATAAATATCATTGCTTTTTGCCATGATGTTAATATGCTCTTCTTATGACATAATAACAATATACTTACCATGCATTGTGGAATTCTCTCACTCCTGGGTCCTGTATTCATACACATGCTTTATTTACTGTATTTTTATGTATGACTTCTCACCATTCTCCTATTTTAATATTTTTTTTTGGTTGTTTCTGAAGTATAATTAAACCAAACTGTGAAAGCTACTACAGGATGACATACTCTGGTAAGGGTGCTATACAGAGTCAGTAATAAGTAATAATGAATGAATAAGCACAGAATAAATAACACTTATAGTATGTAACCCATTATCAAGCAGCAAACATTAAGTTAGATACACACATATATACACACATTCTGGGATGCTGTGTCCAGACTTGCACTGGGTTGTATTTTTTGTAAATAGGATCTGCCTGCTGCCTATTTCTGCCTTGCACAGTGTTGTGCATGTGTATGTGTTAATTATTAGGTATCTCCTGTTTTGTTTTGAGACTTTCAAAAAGAAAAATGAATTGGGCGTGACCTGCCCAGGGAGAGTTATAAAAACAAAAACCTCTGGTGGGTGTGCAATCTGTTTTGACTTGCCCTTGGTTTAGAGTGCAGAGAACAATTGGGAAAAACATGCTCATAGATCAAATTTGCTGGAAGCAGAAATCCTGAGCTTAGTCTCTAATCACTGGAGAAATTTCAAGTGCTTGGAGGGAAAGTTATGGCAGAAGGAAAACAGAGTCATTTGAAAATACTCCAGGAAATGTCAAACTGGTCACCACAGAGTTCACTTTATAGTGATGGGTGCAATTTCCATTGACATCTGAATTCCTGCACTTCAATGGGAGTTGCCTGTGTAGGCCTACATTGTGATTTCAGTAACCACCGCAGGGCGTGCAGAATTGGGAAGGATGCAGAAGGGCACTGTCACAAATCTGTCCATTGTAGGGCACCCCATATAGGCAAGGTGGGTAGTGCACCCACATGGTTCCAATTACTCCACTCACACCACAGCGGGCACTGCGGGGTGTCTTTTTAGTGGGTGGATGCTTACCTTCCGACTGGGGCCTCTTGACTGGCTAGTCCCCACTCTATGTACCCTCTGATGCCACCAAACAGCCTGTAGTCAGCAAAAGGAGTTAAGCAAAAGAAAGATAAAGAAAAGCCTGTAAGCAGCTTCCTCCAGGGTATGGACCTCTCTTACTTCAAAGGGGCCCTGGAAGTGTCAGTGTCCATTTCAGAGTGCACTGGGCTCCAGTGCAAGCCTCAGTTCTTTTCCTCTTCAACTCAAGGGCTCTTCTCCCTCCTTCTGCAAGGGCAGGGCCCCTCTCCAGGGCTGAAGAAGCTCAGCGGTCTGTTCCTTTCCCAAGGTTGGCACCATCTGAGTGGAGTTCCCTCTTTTTAACTCCTCCTCCAGTCTTGGCTTGATTTGTAGGTGTGGTGGGGTAGGGCTACTGTAGTCCAAATCTGCTCCTTAACCCCTTCCATGCTAGAGTGAAGTTTATATATCCTGTTGTAGGCCTCTGATCACTGGACCTTCCTCGGCCATCCATTTTTTAAAAGGTCTGTGAGGGGGGCTGCAAGCGTGGCAAATCCTGGCATGAAGCACCAATAGTATAGGGCCAGACTTATTTCTTGATCATGGGCACTGGACAGTCTGTCAATGCTTGGACCTGGTTGACTAGTGGCTGCAGACAGCCTCCTCCCATGGTGTAGCGCTATTAGCCGTTAGGCAGGCATCTGTGAGGCCTGGAGCACTGCTACGAGGTCTTTATGTGGCTGTCCCAATATCATTGTCTATAGTCAAGGTCATCCCAGTAGGCAGCTGCGTGCTGCCCATGTGGCTGTATCCAGTACAATAGCCTCTGTAAAGTTGCCACTGCCCCATAGAAATCAAGAGGTGTGAACCGGAATTTATACAAGCAGAAAGGCATGGACAAGGCCATCTTCTGTCAGGATTCTGGCATCAATTGTATTTTCCAGTAACCTTTCAAGAGGCCTAAGATGAATATGTATCAAGCCACTTCCAATTATTCTAATAGTTCATCCACCCTTAGCATCGGGTAGTTATCAAATTTTGATATCTCATTGATCTTACAGAAATCAGTTCAGAAACTTATCATGCCATCATGCTTCAGCACTAATACAATGGGAATCCCGGCTTTTCACTCCAGGGTCCTGAATACATGTACATACATAAAAAATAGCAAATAAAGTATCATTCCTCCCTGTTGTCTGTTTTAATGTTTTCTTTACTTATTTCTGAAGTACAATTAAACCAAACTTTGAAAGCTACTACAGGACAACATAATCTGGTGAAGGTGCTATACAGAGTTTGTAATAAGCAATAATGACTGAATGAACACAGAGAATAAACAACATTTATATTATGTAACCCATTATCAAGCAGCAAACATGAAGTTTACATATATATACACATATATTCTGGATGCTGTCTGTGTCCAGACTTGTACAGGGTTGTATTTTTTGTAAATAGGATCTGCCTGCTGCCTATTTCTGCCTTGCACAGTGTTGTGCATGTGTATGTGTTAATTATTAGGTATCTCCTGTTTTGTTTTGAGACTTTCAAAAAGAAAAATGAATTGGGTGTGACCTGCCCAGGGAGAGTTATAAAAACAAAAACCTCTAGTGGGTGTGCAGTCTGTTTTGACTTGCCCTTGGTTTAGAGTGCAGAGAACAATTGGGAAAAACATGCTCATAGATCAAATTTGCTGGAAGCAGAAATCCTGGGCCTAGGCTCTAATCACTGGAGAAATTTGAAGTGCTGGGGGAGGGGGAGGGGAGTTAAGGCAGAAGCAAAACAGAGTCATTTGAAAATACTCCAGGAAATGTTAAAGTGGTCACCACAGAGTTCAGTTTTCAGGCCTCTGGTGCAATTTCCATTGATGTCCGTCTCCTTGCACTTCAGTGGGAGAATCTGTATCATTATTTTAACTAGGCCATAATTAACCAGGATATTATTGACTGAGATGTGAGTAGTGGTGAGAATACTAGTTCCCATTGTAGTCAATGGGAGCAAGGGTACTTAGTACCTCTCAAAATCCGGCCCTAAGTATTCAATGTCATACTCTAGTCCAGGGGTGGGCAAACTTTTTGGCCTTGTAAGAAGGCCAGCAAAGCATGACTTAATTTGACTGCTTAAGTGGCATATGTGCTGGCCCACTGAGCGGGGAAGTTTCATATATAGAAAGTCACACGTTCGTGGGCTGTATGTGATCATACGCTTTGAAGTCAATGGAGTTAAACAGACAGGCCTGCAGTTGCCCAGATCACCTTTTTTCCCTTTCTTAAAGATAGGAACTATGTTAGCAATCCTCCAGTCATACGGTACAACCCCTGAGTTTACAGATTCATTAAAAATTCTTGCTAATGGGCTTGCAATTTCATGTGCCAGTTCCTTTAATATTCTTGGATGAAGATTATCTGGGCCCCCTGATTTTGTCCCATTAAGCTGTTCGAGTTTGGCTTCTACCTCGGATGTGGTAATATCTACCTCCATATCCTCATTCCCATTTGTCATCCTACCATTATCCCTAAGCTCCTCATTAGCCTCATTAAAGACTGAGGCAAAGTATTTGTTTAGATATTGGGCCATGCCTAGATTATCCTTAACCTCCACTCCATCCTCAGTGTTTAGCGGTCCCACTTCTTCTTTCTTTGTTTTCTTCTTATTTATATGGCTATAGAACCTTTTACTATTGGTTTTAATTCCCTTTGCAAGGTCCAACTCTACATGGCTTTTAGCCTTTCTCACTTTATCCCTACATGTTCTGACCTCACTAAGGTAGCTTTCCTGGCTAATCCCACCCATCTTCCACTCCTTGTAGGCTTTCTGCTTTTTCTTAATCACCTAAATGAGATACTTGCTCATCCAGCTTGGTCTACAGTTCCTGCCTATGAATTTTTCCCCCCTTTCTTGGGATGCAGGCTTCTGATAGTTTCTGCAACTTTGACTTTAAGTAATTCCAGGCTTCTTCCACCTTTAGATCCCCAAGTTCTTCAGTCCAATCCACTTCCCTAGCTAATTTCCTTAATTCTTTAAAGCTAGCCCTTTTGAAATCAAGAACCCTAGTCCCAGATCTATTTTTGTTTATCCTTCTATTTAGTTTGAACTGAATTAGCTCATGATCACTCGAACCAAGGTTGTCTCCTACAACTATTTCTTCTATGAAGTCCTCACTACTCACCAAAACCAAATCTAAAATGGCATCCCCTCTTGTTGGTTCAGCAACTGCTTGGTGAAGGAATCCATCAGCTATCGCATCTAGGAAAATCTGAGCCCTATTATTATTACTAGCACTTATCCTCCAGTCTATACCTGGGAAGTTAAAGTCTCCCATGATCACACAATTTCCATTAGTATTTACTTCATTAAAAACATTAAAAAGGTCTCTATCCATATCCAAATCAGATCCCGGCAGTCTATAGCACACCCCAAGCACTGTCTCAGGGGAGGCTCAAGAAATGTGTTCAAGGAAATAAATGCTGAACTGAAAGCTATTGATTTGGTCACATCAGTAGTATTGGATGTGAGGTCTCCTATTAACTGTCACTGTGGCATTAATGCACTTGGAAATTCAGACTGTTTATCCGTCTCCATCAAAGAATAAAAGGAAATTAGGACACAGGCTCATTGTTTATTCAAAATTATATTTTTATTTATCTTTTGGTTCTTAAAAGTCTCTTGGCTTACATCTCCTCTGAGCAGAGGCATCAATTTAAAGACATCACTGATGAAACAAACAACTCAGGGAGAACGAGACATAAAAGGGACTCAGCCTCTCAAAGTGCCCCTGGAGGTAAAAGCCTGAGTAAATAGGCTTTGCAGTGAGCCTTGGAAGGCAATGATCTCTGGCTTCATCAGACCACTCAGGAAGCTGTGTTACCTGCCATAGGGAATGCTGTGATTTTGACTCCTCAGAGTTCAGATCTAGGGACCGTTAGCAAGAGCATCTGAAATTATCTCAACTGTTGGGATAGAGCATAAGGAGAAATATGGCACTGGTGCATGGATACTGCAGTGTAAGTGCCTTTGGGTATGTTTACACTACGAAATTAGATCAATTTTATAGAAGTCGATTTTTAGAAACTGATTTATACAGTCGATTGCATATGTCCACACTAACCGCATTAAGTCAGTGGAGTGCATCCATACTACTGTGGCTAGCATTAACTTACAGAGCGGTGCGGGTAGCTCTTCCGCAGTTCCCACAGTCTCTGCTGCCCATTGGAATTCTGGGTTAAGCCCTCAGTGCCTGATGGGGCAAAAACATTGTCGCGGGTGGTTTGGGTACATGTTGTTAGGCCCCGCTCCCTTCCTCCCTCCCTCCATGAAAGCAATGGCACACAGTCATTTCGCACCTTTTTTCCTGGGTTACCCTTGGAGACGCCATACCACAGCGAGCATGGAGCCCGCTCAGCTCACTGTCATCGTACATCTCCTGGGTGCCGCTGGCAGATGTGATACTGCATTGCTACACAGCAGCAGCTCCTTGCCTTCACGGCAGATGGTGCAGTAGGACTGATAGCCATCGTACATCTCCTGGGTGCTCCTGACAGACCTCGGTGAGGTCGATCAGAGGCACCTGGACAGATATGGCTATCCTCCTCCTAGAGCACCGAATGGGAGCCAGAGACTCCATGTCATTCTCTTCTTTAAGTTTAGTCTCATGGAGATTCAGTCCTGGAATGTCATGTGAGCTGGAGGCTTCTGCCTCAGGCTGCTCTCCCAGCCAGCAGCACCACATGGTCGCACCTACCCCAGCCTACCCCTTGCTCCCATGGCTCATGAAGCCTGGACAGT
Organism: Chelonoidis abingdonii; assembly: GCF_003597395.2. Classification (NCBI taxonomy): domain Eukaryota; kingdom Metazoa; phylum Chordata; order Testudines; family Testudinidae; genus Chelonoidis; species Chelonoidis abingdonii. The sequence goes on from NC_133772.1 coordinate 69,561,903, forward strand.
AGTAAGGAGAAGTTCAACTATAGGCTGAGCAAGTGCAGAATGGTGGTAGAATGTGCCTTTGGACATTTAAAAGCTTGCTGGCACTGTTTGCTGACTAGGTCAGACCTCAGCACAACCAGCATTCCCATTGTTATTGCTGCTTGCTGTGTGCTCCATAATATCTGTAAGAGTAAGGGGGAGACATTTATGGTGGGGTGGGAGGTTGAGGCAAATCGCCTGGCATCCGATTTTGAGCAGCCAGACACCAGGGCAATTAGAAGAGCACAGCAAGGCACGCTGCACATCAGAGAGGCTTTGAAAACCAGTTTCATGACTGGCCAGGCTTCAGTGTAACAGTTGTGTGTGTTTCTCCTTGATGCAAACCTGCCCCCTTTGTTGATTTTAATTCCCTGTAAGCCAACCATCCTCCCCCCTTTGAAATAAAGTAACTATTGATTTGAAACCATGCATTCTTTCTTTATTAATTAAAAAAAAGAGATAACAGACAAGGTAGCCCAGGTGGGGTGGGGAGGAGGGAAGGACAAGGCAACATTGCTTATTGTAGCCACATTAAAAATCAAACTGTTTGAATGACAGCCTTCTGTTGCTTGGGCCATCCTTGGGATTGGAGTGGCTGGGTGCTCGGAGCCTCCCCCCTTCCCTTCTCCCCTCCCACCCCTGTGCGCTTTTGGGTGTCTGGGTGAGGAGGCTATGGAACATGGGGAGGAGGGTAGGCAGTTATACAGTGGATGCAGCAGGAGGCTGTGTTCGTGTTGGCTTTCCTGCAGCTCCAACAGACACTCCAGCATGTCTGTTTGCTCCCCATTAGCCTCAGCGTCGTGTCCTGCTTCCGTTCATCATGCTCACTTAATTCTTTCCTGGTCTCTGCCACTGAATGCCTCCATGCATTAAGCTGTGCCCTATCAGTGCGGGAGGACTGCACGAGCTCGGAAAACATGTAATCGCGAGTGCATTTTTTTCACCTTCTAATCTGCGATGACATCAGGGATGGAGATAATAGGGGGAGCGTAGAAACATTCTACGCTCTACGATTCTGGGGGGATTGCATGGTCACCTGTGCTGCTGAGTGCTGCTGAGTTTTCCACTCTGACCAAACACGAAATGAAATTCAAAAGTTTGATTTGTGTCCACAAGCATTATCAGCAGTGGAAATCTTGGAAATCTTCTGAGTGATATTTTGTAGCCCAAAGATGGTAGGTTAGTCTGAATAAGCTCTGGAGAAGTATTCAAATCTTGGGATGCTTAATCAAATTGAACCAGGACACAAATAGTTTGAGATTCTCTCATCACCGCGAATCATGCTGGGTACAATTTTCAAAAGCTCCCATGTGATTCTGGAGCTTGAGTACCATTTTCATAAGTGATCATTTGCACTCCAGGGTTTTTGAAAACTTTACTGGCTATCTTTTTCAAATAGTTCCTTTTATGCCAGCAGAAACATATGTCTTTGCCAGGGGTTCTATTCTGTCAGGAACCATGAGTCTTGAATGCTGGGCCACAGGACTTTTTTGGGAACCAGTAAGTTCCAGCCTGCCACACAGTGCCCTACTGTCACCAGAATAGGAGTTGACCCCTGATAGAGGACCCCAGTCCTGGGAGTTGACTGGCCGAGTGCTGGGGGTCCTCAGTGATTAACAGCTCCTATTTAAACCCAGCATAGGAACAGGAAGTTGTCCATGCAAGTGGGTTCATCCTGCTTAGGACTGCTTCCGTGGCAATACCTGCTCCTCTTGCCTGCTGATCTCCTGGTAACCTGACTCTGCCTGTCTCCTGACACCTGACTCCTCATTTGCCTTCTGGCCCAGCTTGGACTCTGATTTCTTGGTGTCTGACCTAGCCTGACTTCCACTAGGTCAGACTGCCCATGACCTGGTCGTGACATATTCAGACTCCCAGCTACTTCAGTTAAACTCCTGAGGATCTCCCGTTGGTCAACTATGTTTTATCCTCACGTAAAGTTCTGCCTCTCTTTGGACAGCAGTGGTGTTAATGTTCTTGCTTCAGCTAGGCTATTGGAATCAGGACCCTCCTTTGAAACTGACATGAGTGCCACGCCAAGATCAGTAGGTATTCAAGTGATGAGTGTCCATCACTCTCCATCTATATCACCTCAGGGATGCAAGTCCACCAGAGAGAGTAGCTGGAGATTCAATGTTACTTCTAACTCTCAGTCTCTTTGAAAAACCACACAGAGCCAGGATTTCAGTGCTGGCTTTTTTTTTTTACAGGCACAGACATTACCATTTAGACAAAATTACCTGATTTGCCCTCACAGGCAGGAACTTAGCTCTCTAAATGGTTGACTTCATGTCTGCAACTATGAATCCCATAATGCACCAACAAGGAAAAGGAAGTTAAGTCAAAGCCCCTTCAAGAAGATGGCCTTATAACTCACATCTATCTTCTGGTCAGAGCTGGGTTTTCCCCTACTGCTCTGCAGCATGGTATATGCATCCCTGACACTGATTCCCAGACATGGCTGCATTTCACTGGTCATCATGATCCTCACTTCTAACCAAGGAGCATTTGGTGTTCCTCAAGATGGCAGCGGTGGCAGTGTGGCTTGAAACTATCTTTGTCCTTTCCTGAACCTGGAAAGAGCTGTTTTCTAGGCATACACTAGAGGAAAAGCCTGAGCACAGCTTTAATTTATACCAGCTGCCAGCAGTGCCAAGGGGGCATTATCAGCCATGGATGGGAGCCCTGACCATACCTCCTTATCCTGGGCACAGCCCCTGTCCCAGTGACTATCTGCATATACACATATGTACAGATACATGAATCTCTTATATAAAACTCTCAGACCAGCTACACACAGAGGGATGGCCAGATTAATGCAGGGGCTTTAGGGCTGCAGCCCGTGGCCTCGGGCTAAGAAGGTGTCTGCAAAAACAAATCCATAATTATATACAATTCAGTGGTCCCAACTTGTTGATCGCAATCGACTGGTCGATCCTGGAGCCTCTGCCAGTTGATTGTGATCTCTGAGCCGCTAAAAGTCCAGCAGCACAACAGGGCTCAGGCAGGCTGCCTACATGCCTTGACCCCATGCCACTTCTAGAAGTGGCCAGCTGCTGGCACGTCTCTGCGGCCCCTGGCGGGGGGGACGGAGAGGCCAGGAGGCTCCGCACACTGTTCCTGCCCTCAACACCATCCCCACAGCTTCCAGCCAATGGGAACTGCAGGGGCAGCATTTGTAGGAACAGGCAGCGCATGGAGACACGCTGTTCCCCTTCCCCCCAGGGGCGTGCAGAGATGTGCCAGCAGCTGGCCACTTCCGGGAGCAGCATGGGTTTATGGCAGGCAGGCAGGCAGCCTACCTGAGCCCTGCGCACTGCCACCCGGGAGCCGCCTGTGGAAAACACCACTCAGCAGGAGCCTGTATCTTGCATTCCTCTCCTGCACCCCAACCCCCTGCCCCAGGTCAGCATCCCCTCCTGCACCAAACTCCCTCCCAGAGCCTGCACCCCTCACCATCTCCTGAATCCTAACACAGTGCTCCAGCCTGGAGCCCCCTCCTTCACCCAAACTTTCTTCCAGAAAGAAACTAATATAACAGCTCTTCTAAGGTAAGAAGTAGACTATCTTGAATTAACTTAACTATATTCTACACGTTTTAAGACTGAAATGTAACCACAGAACAATTTTATGTTAATTAAAAGGTAAGCTTAGTATAGCGTTAATAGCCTCTATGCCATAATTTTGATCATTTTGTTTTAAATTAGGAAAAAGACTTGTATACAGGGGCCCCACAAAAATCTAATAGCCCCAGGCCCAAAGGAGAGTTAGTCTGGCCCTGCACAGAGGGCAGGCTATAGGAGCTGATGCCTATGACTATGCCGCCTGAGGCTCCCCCTGCAGTAGGGTGATTCCCTTCTGTGGCTGTAGGGCAGCTTTGCAGTAATGGGGTGGCCAGGGGAGAGTCAGGCTTGTAGTTTCTAAAATACCCTTCATGGTGTTGTACAGTTGTACAGGCCTTGTACAGTCACCCTGGTGGTTTTATGTGCTTTCTGATTAAGGAAATACCGTAAATGCTTGGAAAAGCCCCAGTGAGAAGCAGAGAGGATTTTGGACTCCTCAAATACTTTTGTTGCATACAAGAGTCTCTAAACTCTTTTCTTCCTGCCTACTGTACTGTCCGCACAAAAGGACCAGCAGCCAATTGGATTATAGCACTGTTGATTACTCACAATTCCCTTCCTGTGAGGACAGGCCCTGATGTGTTGTTTTTTGATAACACTGGCTCCTTTAGAGCAATAATGCTGGTACAGCTTCCTGTCTAATCGTAAAACAATTACTGCACCTCGAAAGGGAAAACATTTTGTAGAATCCTGTTTTAGCTCGGAAGTGATAATAGAAGTATTTTCTTGCTAATCAATGGTTTGGCTTTCAGTTTCATTAAAACATCCTCTCTGGCTCAGGTTTGGAGACTGAGTAGAGATGGACCTAGCTGCAGCATCTCAATCTGGAGCTGAATTTCACCAGTTTTTTTCAGAGGGAGAGAAGCTGGGGTTTTGGTTTGGGCCCATCTCCAGTAATAGGATATGTAACCTTTCACTTCTAGTTCCCTAGTCTGAATTAGCCCCAAATTGGTAGTGACCAGAAGTTGCCACTATGTAATGAGTGTTCAGTGGTCTGTGCGAAACAAGCTAATGGTCTTCCTCCAATGGACAGTTTCCATGTTCCTCACTGATGGCAAGTGTCCATGTCACACCACTACAGCTGGTATTAACTCATACCTTGCTCATAACAAAACCAAAGACTTAATGGTCTGAGGAATGAACCACTCTGTCACCTGTGGAAGTGGTCTGGCCAGGCCAGGGCTAAGGTACAGTGGGGAGACACTGCTTTGCCTAGGCTGAATGTGTCTTGTGCATGAGGTAGGACCCTCACTCTCTAGGACTGGCACCTGTCATCAGCACTTGAGAAAATATTAAACAAGAACATCAAGGCTGACTGCTCCTGATCTGCACAAAAGCTTCCTGAACTCTCTAGGCTGTGAAGACTAATGTTCTAATGGTTTGAGTGGCAGATGTGGAGCAGTATAGAGGCTAACAAAAATTCTGCATTCATGAGTTAATGCATCAGTGGCAGGATAACTCTGGAACTCAAAGACTGGAGAAAAACCCTGGGCCTGATTCTCCTCTCACTTACCCCAGTTGGTGTTATTCCATTGACTGCAGTGGAGTTACTCTAGATGTATTAGCAGAGCAGAAACAAGCCCAATAGGTGTATGACACATGGGACTAACAATAGTATTTGATGGAGCAAAGTCCTACTAACTTGTCCAGGATTTCTGTTTTAAGAAAGTAGATTCTTTGACTCTCACTTTTTTAACCAAAAAGTGTTCAATGTAGCATTTAAACATCTTTCTAGGAAAGAGGATTTCTTTTCTAACAGAGTGATAGATACAAAATTAAAAAGTAGTGTGATGTAGTAGTTGGAAAAGGGACTGGGACTCAAGACACCTGGGGTGAAAACCTTGCTCCACTGAGGTGGGAAAGCTTCCATTGACTTCAGTGGGGTTAGGATTTCACTTCTGGATTCTGTTCCCAGCTCTGTCACTGACTCACAGTGTAACTTTGGGCAAATCCCTTAGGCTATAACAAACATATGACTTAAATGCCTCATGGGGATATTGTGTGACTTAATGGAGTGTTAAAAGTGCTTTGAGATCCTTCAGTGAAAGGATAACTACAAAGTAGTATTAGTTTTACGTGACAGGGGAGCACCCAGACTTGTGACATATTTCCACTGATCACTGCTTTATTGCATTTTCTAGGAGCCGTAAACTCAAGCACCTCCATCTCGGGCCCAGGCCAGGGCGTGTGCCTTTGAACTCCCTGCTGGGGGACTCTATGGATACAAAGGGTGTGTGTCTGTGGTGAGAGAAGCACTATCTTACTGAAGTAGAGCAGAGAAAGGAAATGACTCAATCATCAAAAGGCCCTCCTTCCACAGGGAACTGTCCCTAATCAGTATTATCCCCTTACAATAATACTATTTCAGAGGCACTGTGAACCAGAGCACCACGTAGTCATGTAAACTGCTTCCTGTATTTGCCAAACAAAACAGCATTCAGCAATTAATAGAATTTAGCTATTAGCTCTGCTATGATAAAACAACACAAACATTACAGCTAGTCATATGGTCATTCTTGGTACCATGCATCTCCTATGGAGAATCTTTTTCATTTTAGTGAGTAGTTTACCTGCTGTGCCATAACACTTTTGCCAGGAAAGAACAAACCTGATTGCTTACATTTTGCTTGGCTTAAAATGTCATAGCTGTGAAAATTGTCCTCATTACCCTTGCAAGAGTTATTGTAAAGTTTTCCTCATGGGACCCTGATTAGTCATTGCTGTAGTATTAAGTGGGGATACTTTGTGTTACTTGCCAGGGATCCTGTAAAATCTCTACCTTTTTGATGCTTGATAATAGAAAGAGGCAGCTACAAAAGTTGGCAATGAAAGCAACAGAATAAAGTGATGGGCCCTCCAGAGCTCTGGGACCGGGAATATTACAGAGGCTCCGCTCTTTATAATTAACTATGATTAGACACAGACACAGATGTGCAGCATCTCAGCAACAAATGAACCATTTGTTCATCTTTAATGCAGTAGGAGGGAAGCGCATAAGATTGGCAAGAAAATGCACCTTGTAGCGTTCTTTCATTTCCCTCATTCTTTTTTTGATCATCCTCAATCAGTCACCCCTCCTGCTGATACAGTCATCTGGAGGTGGTGGTGGGAGTTGGATATTTGCACATACAAGTAAAAGGCAGTCAAGATGCTATGGGAATAAAGGGAAACAAGAAGACTTTTTATCAATACATTAGAAGCAAGAGGAAGACCAAGGACAGGGTAGGCCCACTGCTCAGTGAGGAGAGAGAAACAGTAACCGGAAACTTGGAAATGGCAGAGATGCTTAATGACTTCTTTGTTTCGGTCTTCACTGAGAAGTCTGAAGGAATGTCTAACATAGTGAATGCTTATGGAAGGGGGTAAGGTTTAGAAGATAAATTAAAAAGCGCAAGTTAAAAATCACTTAGAAAATGTTAGATGCCTGCAAGTCACCAGGCCTGATGAGATGCATCCTAGAATACTCAAGGAGTTAATAGAGGAGGTATCTGAGCTCTAGCTATTATCTTTGAAAGTCATGGGAGACAGGAGAGATTCCAGAAGACTGGAAAAGGGCAAATATAGTGCCATCTATAAAAAGGGAAATAAAAACAACCCAAGAAACTACAGACCAGTTAGTTTAACTTCTGTGCCAGGGAAGATAATGAGCAAGTATTAAAGAAATCATCTGCAAACACTTGAAAGGTGGTAGGGTGATAGGGAAGCCAGCATGGATTGTAAAGACAAATCATGTCAAACCAATCTGATCGCTTTCTTTGATAGGATAACGAGTCTTGTGGATAAGGAGAAGCGGTGGATGTGGTATACCTAGACTTTAATAAGGCATTTGATACGGTCTCGCATGATACCTTATTGAAAACTAGGCAAATACAATTTAGATGGGCTACTATAAGTGGGTGCATAACTGGTGGATAACCATACTCAGAGTAGTTATAATGGCTCCCACTGCTGGAAAGGTATAACAAGTGGGGTTCCGCAGGGGTCTGTTTCGGGACCGGCTCTGTTCAATATCTTCGTCATGATTAGATGTTGGCATAAAAGTACGCTTATTAAGTTTGCAGATGATACCAACTGGGAGGGATTGCAACTGCTTTGGAGGACAGGGTCAAAATTCAAAATGATCAGACAAATTGGAGAAATGGTCTGAGGTAACCGGATGAAGTTCAATAAAGACAAATGCAAAGTGCTCCACTTAGGAAGGAACAATCAGCTTCACACATACAGACTGGAAGAGACTGTCTAGGAAGGAGTACGGCAGAAGAGATCTAAGGGTCATAGTGGACCATAAGCTAAATAGAGTCAACAGTGTGATACTGTTGCAAAAAAAGCAATGTGATTGTGGATGCATTAACAGGGTGTTTGTAAACAAGATAAAAGAAGTTATTCTTCTGCTCTACTCTGCGCTGGTTAGGCTCAACTGAGTATTGTGTCCAGTTCTGGGCATCGCATTTCAAGAAAGATGTGGAGAAATTGGAGAGGGTCAAGAGAAGAGCGACAAGAATGATTAAGGTCTGGACATGACTACGAAGGAAGGCTGAAAGAACTGGGTTTATTTTAGTTTGGAAAAGAGACTGAGAAGGGACATGATAGCAGTTTTCAGGTATCTAAAAGGTGTCATCAGGAGGAGGGAGAAACTTGTTCCATTAGCTCTAATGCTAGAACAAGAAGCAATGGGTTAAACTGCAGCAAGGAGATTTAGGTTGGACAATAGGAAAAGTTCCTAACTGTCAGGGTGGTTAAACACTGGAATAAATTGCCTAGGGAGGTTGTGGAATCTCCATCTCTGGAGATATTTAGGAGTAGGTTAGCTAAATGTCTTTCAGGGATGGTCTAGACAGTATTTGGTCCTGCCATGAGGGCAGGGGACTGGACTCAATGACCTCTTGAGGTCCCTTCCAGTCCTAGAGTCTATGAATCTATGAATTACTCTCTTAGCATACTAATACCTCCCTGTATCCAACAATGTGGATCTTCACTTATGGCAATAAGAACTTTATCATATAGCTGGTTACATTTAACGTGGCCATTTACAGATGACAATTTGTCAAAGCCTCTATATGCAGGTTTGATTACAGAATAAAGACATTAGCAAGGTGTCATGAATTTATGGTGGTTTCAAAATGAGGGTATAAAGTCAACTTTGGGTCTGATTCTGGGGCTTTCTGCATTGGTGCAGGAACAATTTTTATAGTGGAGGTGCTGAAGGCAGAAACCATGTAATTTTGTTATTACTACTTCAAGCCAGGAGTATGGCAGCACTCCTAGATCCAGCACCTGTGGTTTTCTGCTAAGCCTTGGAACTCTGAGATGTTTCAGTCAGGCAGAGAGTAAAACTACTTCCCTGGGACTTAAGTATTTGGACATAAAATGGACCTTTTTTGGTCACAGAAACTCACCCAAGAAATCTCAATTAACTCATCATGGTATCAATAGGAATGATGAAAAACAGAAAGTTGCTACAGCTCATGGCTGCACCATAAACAGTATTGCCTCATTGCAGGGGGAGCAAAAATAATGGACCAAATTAATATCTGGTGTAATTCCATTGACATCAGTACAGTTACACCAAGAAGGAGTTTTTCCCTATGTATTTTGTTATATATGTGATAGATGAGTGATATTGATGAGATAATGACAAATGTAATGCCTTGTTTCAGCACAAAGACTGCAGTCTGAAATTGTATGAAAACACCACTGCCATATGAGTCCAAAGCGGATTTATGAAGCAATAAGGAAGCTGTAAACTTGATGGAATCCTGGTCAGGAATAGCATGAAGGATCTTGTAAAGCAGCACCTTCCCTTAAGTACATTGTACAACTATCAACAAAGGTCAGATCTGAATCCAAATGTCAAGGTTCAGGAAAGTAGTTCCAGTTCAATATGCATGAAATGTGGGCAGCAATGAATGGTGACAAAAATCAAATAAAATTCCTGTAAGAAATTTTTTATTATTATTTCAGTAAACTACTGTACTGACAGCTCTGGACCTTTATAATATTAATTGTCACACAAATACCTTTTAGCATTCCTCATAACAAATATAATCAACCATCAGTGCTAAAGTCTTGGAAGAGAAAATTACGGTTGTGGTTTCAGTGTTTGATATGAACCTGAAACTCTCAGAGCTTCTCCTGATTCCTGAAGAGGGCACGGAGCCTGATTCTTCTTTCATATTCATTGGGGTAAATCAAGAATGACACCAGTGAAGCCAACAGAATTACACTGGTATAAGTGGGAGGAGAACCAGGCCTTGATTTGGCAGGGCCTGGGTCTGACTGGCTGGAGAGAAATTTGAGCGTAGGGTCATTGAAACAGAAATGAAACCACTAAGCTTTCAGGTTTGTTTTTTTGCAGGAATCATGTAAAACAAAACACCACATAAAACCCCAGAGCTGTCGCAGCCTCTAGCCACATTCTATTTATGAGGCTTAAATCTATAAAAAGAACTAAATATGAATGTAAACCCAGTTAGCTAGTACCCTGTAGCAATCCCTACTTTAGATTCTGCCCAGTAACGCCTCCAACTAGCTCAGATTCTTTTCAAGATTCTAAATCTAACTAGGCTCAGCTGCCTCATTTTTTCGCAACTGAAGTGCCTCCTGAAGAGTCTCAAACCCGCACAACCACTATCTGGCTCAATAAAGCTCCTTTCAGCCACCACTGGCTTAGTGGTAGGGAGCACAGAAAAACTGATCCTTGTCTAGGACAATGGTTTTCAAACAGAGGTACACATACCCCTGGGAGTACGAGGAGGTCTTCCACGGGGTACATCAGCTCATCTAGATATTTGACTAGTTTTACAACAGGCTACATAAAGAACATTAGAAAAGTCAGTACAAACTAAAATTTCATACAAGGACTTGTTTATACTGCTCTATGTACTATACACTGAAATGTAAGCACAATATTTATATTCCTATCAATGTATTTTATAATTATATGGTAAAAGTGAGAAAGTAAGCAATATTTCAGTAGTAGTGTGCTGTGACACTTTTGTATTTTTATGTTGATTTTGTAGGCAAGTAGTTTAAATGAGGTGAAACTTGGGGTACACAAAGACAAATCAGATTCCATAAAGAGGTACAGTAGTCTGGAAAGGTTGAGAGCCACTGGTCTAGGACAACAAAGAGGTGCAGCCTGTGAAATCTCCTTTCTCCTCATGTCTTCAAAGGGTGACTGTCTGGCCTGTCCCCTCATCCTGTACTTTTGGCGGAGTGGTAGTCAGCAAGCTCATCACATGCAGAATATTCAGCTTCTTCAGGGCCTGATACATCAGCAGTAGCTGGACCAGGGAATGCTCCTCATTTTCTACTGTTGCCATGTATTCTGATGTCTTCACGCTAATGGGGACTAACAAAACAAACCACTAAACACTTTAACTTCTCTCATCCAGTTCCCTTTGAGAGGAAACAATGATTAGTGATAGTAATAGTAAACACAGTGGGTTATTACTAATAAGCAGACACATTTCAACAGAACAGAGTTAAAATATTGTGCAGCTCAGCTGTCCATGTCACTGGCTTTCCTCCTTTCACAGTTGCACCATCCTCTTGGCCAGAAGTAAAATTCTCACTTCTCCAAACATCTCCACTCCTCCTTGGTTAGTTTCACCAGAATAAATTGGTTCAGAATAAATAGTTTCCCTTCTATTTTGCTAGCCTTTCCTCCCATGAACATATCCTTGTTCAAAGCAAGTCATAAGCAATAAAGATCCAAATGAGCTTAATATCTGTAATAACTCAAGGCAGATTGCAACTGAGCAGGAAAATCCTCTTCCAAGATAACAGCACTAAATTCAGGAAGAGCAGAGGCCTGGTAAATAAAAAAAATGGACACTATAAGAAACAAAAATGGTTAGCTGTGTTTGATAAGGGTTAGGAAACAGGTCCAGGATGGGTCAGAGTAAACTGATACAGGGTCAATAGCTAAGGGAATACTGATTAGGAGGACAGATGACAGCAGACTCCAAAATTAAAATCTTTCCTGCTTGAATTGGAAAGGAATAAAAAAGACCAGATCCTGCAGCCTTCGTGGCCCTGCCACTGGCCTGCTGGGCGACCTTGGGAAAGTCACTTCACCGCTCCGTGCCTCAGTTTCCCCATCCATAAAATAATTATACTGGCCTCCTTTGTAAAGTGCTTTGAGCTCTACTGACAATAAGTACTATATAAGAGCTAGGTATTACTGTTATTATTATTTGTTAAGCCAGACTCCATTGGCTTCACTGGAATTTTAGTTAAATAAGGACCACAGGCTCAGACCCAAAGAAGACAGAAAAAATTCATTAGGCTCCCCCACCCGACAATAACAAATCCTAATCTACCTAAATAACACTTTGTAACAGCTCTTCCTGACCAGATACTAGCTCTGTGCCCAGAGCCAGTGCTAGGCATGAGCAGGCTAAGCAATTGCTTAGGGCTCCAAGCAGCTCAAGGGGACCCCTATCTGCTTTTTATTATCAGAACTTGCCTGTTTTAGTATTGGAGGGGGGGGAAATATTCCTGCTTATGGGCTAACATTGGCACTCTCTGTGCCTACCTATTAAACATCCTTCATATTGTACAGCAACCTGAATGGGCAGAGAAAGCTCATACTCATCAATGATGCAACTAGGAATAAAATAAAAGGGGGTTTAATGGAGACCAATATATATAGGTGTATGGTAAATTATACTCCCTTCTCCTGGTCAGGTAAGATAGCAAGAAGTATGGTAAACTGAAGTAGGACAGTCTGTATCCAAATAGCACAGCCAGTGAAAAGTTAGTTTAAGAAAGCTCTCCTGAGGCAACAAAGGTGTCTCTGTTAAGCACAAAGCAAGACATACATCATGAGATATTGATGGCATAATCTGCATTAGTCTTCATGCCTTACTGGCTGTCTCAAATTTACTACTATTTATTATTCTATTACAATAGTATCTAGCAGCCCCAGCTGAGATCAGGGTCCTATTGTGCTAGGCGTTGTATGAACACATAGCAAGACAGTCTCTGTCCTGAAGAATGTACAGTCCAGGGTCTGATCCTACAAACTCATAAACATGAATAATCCAACAGAACACAAATTTAAAGTTAAGCATGTGCTTAAGTCATTGCAAGATCGGCGCCTAAACAGTGATGATGGCCCAGGAAGGTATTATTAGCCCCATTTTACAGAGGGAGCACAGAGTACCAAAGTTGGTGGCAGGGCCAAAAATTGGACACAGATCTCCTCAGTTGTAGGCTAGTATTTAAAGCATAAGCTCATCTTTTCTCACACATTTATTGCTCTCCCATCATAACAGCATAGATTATTGTTAGAGAGAGAAGACAGAAGCAATATTATACCTGCTACCAACTGGTACACACTGACTGGTTAACACTATCACTCCACAAGCGCTAGCTCCTTTCCAGATAATTCACACCATTTTGAAAACTCTCTCTTTTGGATTCTAATTCTTTTCCTTAGATTCCCAAATTTATCATTATTGAATTTAAACTCTTGCTGATGCATTCAACACCGTGATCTACAGAACAGAAACATCTGATTAATTGTTAAGTTTCTCCCTAGCCTGTTCGAACCCTAACACTGTTATTTATATGAAGGAAAATCAAAATGCTTGGGGTGTGATGCAATATCCTAAAAACAACATAAAATACATATTTATTTAAAATAACCAATAATATAAAAGGCCACCCAGTAAAAATTCAGACAAAACTAACCAGTGGGGAAGGAGGAAAGGTAATAAATATGAGGCCTTGCTGCTAGAGTTAAAACACCATTGGAAAAGGAAAAGGTTAAAGGTGTTGTTATAAGTGGTGAGAAATGGACTGAGCTATATATATATAATTGGGGGTCTAGTGGTAATTATAGCTAACCTGCTGCTGAAGGCACAACAGTGGGGTTTTTACAAGGTCATGGATACCTGTCAGGATAGACCCCTTTAGTTATTGGAAGCCAAGAAGAAATGAACTCTGAGCATGCAAGTCTGTGGAGGATGCTCCTAGGAGGGTAAAGCCTTCTGAAGGGGATAAGTGGGAGGACTACAAGCCACAACATTTATAGGCACATCCCTGAATGATGAGGGAAACTGCTGGAAGGTAAACAGTTCTACACTTTCAGCCATCACCTTCAGCCCCCAACTAAAACCTCTCCGGCGCATCATCAAGGATCTACAACCTATCCTGAAGGACGATCCCTCACTCTCACAGATCTTTGGAGACAGGCCAGTCCTCGCTTACAGACAGGCTCCCAACCTGAAGCAAATACCAGCAACCACACACCCCACAACAAAAACACTAACCCAGGAACCTATCCTTGTAATAAAGCCCATTGCCAACTCTGTCCACACATCTATTCAAGGGACACCATCATAGGACCTAATCACATCAGCCACACCATTAGAGGCACTGTCATAAACAGATAGTTAAGGGTTAATGCCTCTTTTACCTGTAAAGGGTTAAGAAGCTCAGTAAACCTGGCTGACATCTGACCAAAGGACCAACGGGGGGACAAGATACTTTCAAATCTTGGTGGGGGGAAGTCTTTTGTTTGTGCTCTTTGTTTTTGGGGGTTGTTTGCTGTTGGGACTAAGAGGGACCAGACATCAGTCCAGGCTCTCCAAATCTTTCTGAACCAGTCTCTCATGTTTCAAACTTGATAAGTAACAGCCAGCAAGGCATGTTAGTCTTATTTTTGTTTTCTCAACTTGTAAATGTTTGTTTTTGCTGAGAGGATTTTACCTCTGTTCTGGTAACTTTGAAACCTAAGGCTAGAGGGGTTCCTCTGGGCTATATGAATCTGATCACCCTGTAAAGTATTTCCAACCTGATTTTACAGAGATGATTTTACCTTTCTTTTCTTTAATTAAAAGCCTTTTTTTCCTTAATACCTGATTGATTTCCTTGTTTTTAGATCCGAGCGGATTGGATCTGGCTCACCAGGGACTGGTGGGGGAAAGGAGGGGAAATGGTTAATTTCTCCTGTTTTAAGATCCAAGGGGTTTGGATCTGTGTTCACCAGGGAACTGGTGAAGTCCCTCAAGGCTATCCAGGGAGGGGAATGTTTTGGGGGACAGGGAGTGATCCAGACACTGAAAATTCTGATGGTGGCAGTGATACAAGCTCTAAGCTAGTAATTAAGCTTAGAAGTGTCCATGCAGATCCCCACATCTGTACCCTAAAGTTCAGAGTGGGGAAGGAACCTTGACAAGCAGTTCACCTGCATATGTACCAATGTGATATATGCCATCATGTGCCAGCAATGCCCCTTTGCCATGTACATTGGCCAAACCGGACAGTCTCTACGTAAAAGAATAAATGGACACAAAAGACATCAAGAAATATACATTCAAAAACCAGTCGGAGAACACTTCAACCACCTGGTCACTCAATTACAGACCTGAACGTTGCAGTTCTTCAACAACAAAATGCAAATAGAGACTCAATGAGAAACTGCAGAACTGGAATTAATTGGCAAACTGGACACCATTAAATTAGGCTTGAATAAAGACTGGGAGTGGATGGGTCCTTACACAAAGCAAAAACTATTTCCCCATGCTAATTTTTCCCCTACTGTTACTCACACCTTCTTGTCAACTGTTTGAAATGGGCCATCCTGATTATCACTACAAAAGTTTTTTTCTCCTGCTGATAATAGCCCACCTTAATTGCCTAGTCTCATTAGAGTTGGTATGGCAACACCCATTTTGTCATGTTCTCTGTGTATATATATCTTCCTGCTGTATTTTCCACTGCATGCATCCGATGAAGTGGGGTTTAGCCCACGAAAGCTTATGCCCAAATAAATTTGTTAGTCTCTACAGTGCCACAAGTACGCCTCATTCATTTTGCTGATACAAACTGACACTGCTACCACTCTGAAACCAGCTCTACACTGGATTTTAGTGGCAGCAACCACTAGAAACTCACAACACTGCAGGCCTGATCCCGCACTCAAACTAAACCCCCGATGAAGTTTTGCATGAGCATGGAGCATAGTTTGGAGACCTGTCTGTGCATTGTTGATATAGTCCTTTGAATGAATATTTGATTTTGGGCTGAAGTGTAGCCGCGATACAAGTGTTTAACAGTGGACCTGGCAATGTGAAGCATACAACATGCCAGTGACATTAGGAAGAAGCTATATGAAAGGTGGTTATATTGCAAAGGGATGTGTTGCTGTGTGTTTTCTCTGCAGCGTGCTGATAATGAGCAGGCCACTATCCCTCCTCCCCCCTATGTCCTGCCAACCAGAGAAGAGGATAAGAAAAAAAGTAAAGGAAGAAGGAGAAAGTTTATGTGGTCAGAGTGGGTGGGGTAAGACCACCACCCATCATGTCTTATCGTCCTTCACACAGACATAAACTCCATTCTAGAAGGGTGTGGCAAAATGGTATTCAGAGTGATAGCAACGGAATCAACTGAGAAACAACTCACCAAAGGGAATTACAAAGCAAAATATACTTGACCATTGGTCTCTTTTTTGCCTGAATCCTTTAGAATGGTCTTTTTGCAGCCCACAGTCCTGCACAGTGAACATGGGCAGTCCCTTGAAACACCCAGGTTAGGCAAATCCCCTCTGAGGAACACTTTTGCCTGTCAGCTGCAGGAAATGCCCCCTCCCATCCCCTGTGCACTGTGGAGAATGACTCAGTAAGTATCAGCCCATGGTTAAAAAGGAAGTGTACAGAATGTACTAAGCACTGAAAAACTTATGTGGGTGACTGGGTGGGTGAGAAGCAAATCGGGTGTGAAAGGGCACCTAACCATGTTCTACAAGCCTAGGTTTGGTTTGGGATTTTTTTAGTCTTAAAGATGTTTCTTATTTACAGAGAGTGGTAAGTGTGCAATGCCCTTTACAAAACCAGAAAGAGACACTGAGAGAAATTGTCTTCAAAGGAGTTGTGCCAGCGATTCCTTTGGGTCAAGCCCCCTGTTGCAAGACCTAGCCATCTGAAGACCTGATCCTGCAAATTGCTGAACACTCTCAACGCCCACAGATTTCAACAGGAACAGGCATGCGGGAGGTCCACCGGAGCCACCTGCTGCCCCCCACGGCATGCCGCCCTGCTTGGGGCGGCGAAATGTCTAGAGCCGCTCCTGGGTGTGGCAGTTTGCAGAAGACACTTGGTACTCAGTAGGTTTGGGCTCAAGCTCAGCCATAAACTGGACAATGGTTCAGGTCCAGGAAGGTGTGGAGACAAAGGAGTGGGTATTAAAAGGTTCGTGGCACACTAAAAGTGTCAGTGTGCTGAGAACAGAGGTAGCATGAAAGAAACATGGAACCAAGAGTGGGAGCAGTCAAAGAAAGCCGTTGGGTGCAGAGGAGCATAAGAAAAGAGATGCAGTACAGACTAAAATAATGGAAAAAATTAGTTGGTGTAGAGTGAAAGGAAACCACATCAGTTACTGTAGTGGAAATATTCAAGGGCATCCATTTGAATAATGAACCATGTTTATACTAATAATAAATGGCAGGATTTACAATCCAAATCACAAATAAATGTAGTACTCAGTTTATCACTCCTCAACGGAGATGTACATAAAATAGAAAGGTAGAGAAAAAGCACCATAAAGAGGAACTCCTATTTACCCTTTCATAACACTAGAACAAGGAAACATTCAGTGACATTGAAAGGCAACACATTTAAAACCAGTACAAAGAAATGACTTTACCCAAGGCACAATTAACCCGTAGAATTCACTGCCATGGGATATGATGGAACCTTGGCACTTACATTCCAACCATGATCAGACTTTTATACATGTAATGAAAACAATACACTGATAAGTCAATCAGATATGAAAAAAAAACTGTTTTTAAAAGGAATATAAACCCTGATGCTTCAGGTTATAAGCCAATCACTAACTTCTGTGAGTTAGAAAGAAATTTTCTTTGGGGGAAGATTATTCCATAATTGCTCACTAGAGAGTTTTCCTGCAGCTTACTTTGAAGCATCTGGTTCTGGCTGCTGATGGAGACAATACTGATTTAGATGGACCATGGATCTGATCTGGTCTGACTGGCAATTCCTATTTTGTCTTTGATATGGATCTCCGTTCCACACTCTTTCTGTGCAGGTTGTTACTTACTGAATTCAGTAGGAGTTCTGGAAACAGATTAGCTGTGGAACATATATTGGATATCACAATGAGGTTAAGAGACAGCTCTGTGGATTGATGAGGAAAATGGTGTCCACATTTTGAAATCCTTAATTATAATGGAGTTTATCAGGTCTGTTTCTATTCAAACAATGATACATCCGGCACCTGAACTTTATATGAATCTTACCATTTTTAAAAGCCAAGTATTCTATTCACCACAGCAAACATTATACTTGCAAAAAGGTTTCAGAGTGGTAGCTGTGTTAGTCTTTATTAGCAAAAAGAATGAGGAGTCCTTGTGGCACCTTAGAGACTAACACATTTATTTGAGCATAAGTTTCGTGGGCTAAGACCCACTTCATCAGATGCCTGCAGTAGAAAATGTAGTAGTAAGATATATATATATACACACAGAGAACATGAAAAAATGGGTGTTGCCATACCAACTGTAACAAGAGTAATTAATTAAAGTGAGCAATTAGGTGAGCTACTTTCAGCAGGAGAAAAAAAAACTTTTGTAGTGATAATCAGAATGGCCCATTTCCAATAGTTCACAAGAAGGTGTGAGTAACAGTAGGGGGGAATTAGCATGGGGAAACAGTTTTTACTTTGTATAATGACCCATCCACTCCCAGTCTGTATTTTCCACTGCATGCATCCGATGAAGTGGATTTTAGCCCGCAAAAGCTTATGCTCAAATAAATTTGTTAGTCTTTAAGGTGCCACACATACTTGCAGAAAGGTTAGTTTCAAGAAAAATAAAGAGTATGAAGCTTGATTTTTCCAGAAGGATTCCATAAAAATATATCCTTTTATTCCCAGTCACATTCATGGTATATCCCTCCCATTTTATCCTCATCTCTCTTTCCCTAAAACTCCCTCTCCTGGAACGCCAACAGATTGCCCCCATGGCTTCAGGTATTCAAAAGGTTATAATGAAAATTATTGATGTTTCATTACCAAAAAATACTGTGTAGAACCTGCAGATAGGCAAGGTGGCCTGCAACCACACCAGCTTGCACTGCTGCCTTGTCAGATCTCATAAACTAAGAAAGATTAGTATTTGATGGGAGACATATACAGCAAATCATGGTGGTAGGCCTCTTCTCATTGATTGAATGCCAGATGTGTCTGGATAAGAAACAAAACTGATACCCTGACCACCTGTGGGTTTAAAGATCCTATGGCACTTTTTGCAAGAGTAGACATGTTAAAGCATCTGCCCTTGCCAAATTCCAATTTGATTAATTACATTCTGCCTCCTTGAATTCCCTTTGTTTCAGCTGGATAAGGTATTCTTCACTTCCTGTCCTATCATGCAGTGTACTGTGGACCCAACACTGCTGTGGATGAAATGATCCCTGTGAATAGTTTGAATACCAGTGTGAATTTCTGAAGACTTCGGGATCCTTCAGGATGAAAGATGCTCTGTAAGAAGAAAGATGATTAAGATATAATATAAATAACAACAAGCAGTAGCAGCCTTGCTTTAACTCTTCCCATTCTGTGTAATACATTTGATGAAGGTACCAATAAAAGCCCGCTGCCCATGTATGCCTTCTAGTACATAGAA
The DNA here is from genome assembly GCF_003597395.2 of Chelonoidis abingdonii. NCBI lineage: Eukaryota > Metazoa > Chordata > Testudines > Testudinidae > Chelonoidis > Chelonoidis abingdonii. The sequence goes on from NC_133772.1 coordinate 69,581,199, forward strand.
GATAGGAGAATATCAGTGCAAAAATGGAGGGGAGACAACTGAAAAAAGAAGCACTGGATTTTGCAGCACAGATTAGCCACATGATGCATGGCTCAGGAGATAAGACTAAAGAAAAATCATATATTTGTGACTCACAGCAACAAAAGTTTCAAACAGCTCTTGCTCCCTCAGTCTGAGCTTGCTTTCACTTCAATGAAACAGGATCAAACTTTAATATGGGCCTGATCTGTGAGGATCACCTCACCACTATCCACTGAAGTCAGTGGGCAGTGAAGCATTTGTTACCGTGCTGACTTGGAATGTATATTTGCAAATGACAACAAAATTTAAGAGGACAGAACTCTGAACTGAGTACATTGTCTTTGCTGTCACTCTTCTGCCAAGAGACCTTGTGAGAATTGTTTTCACATTGTCATAGGTAGAGCCTTGCATGGATATAAAATTTTTATCTTCATCCGATCCGCGAACTGTAAACATGATATAAAGTGGATGTATGCAGATTTGCAGGGCTCTAGATATAAAATTTGGATCCTCATCCATCCACAATCTGCAAACATGGTACACGGATATTGCAGATTCGGATATCTGCAGATATAAAGCATCGGATATCTGCAGATCTGCAGGGCTCTAATCATAGGACACTACATACTCAATCCAAAATGTTGCCAAGATGTTTTCCTTTTTGCAAATAATACTTATTTGACATGATTTTCAGAGGTGCTGAGCATCCACAATTCATGCTGAAGTCTACAGGAGGGACAGGAGTTCAGGACATCTGGTAATCAGACCAATGATACATAATTTTTAAGGACTTGTCCAAAGCCCATTAAAGTCAATTGAAAGACTCCCACTGACTTCTGAGCCTTGAATCAGGTCTCACATGCATTTATTTCTATGCATTAGCAAGCAGACCATATTAATCAAGAGGTTCCCATGTGAAGGAAGCTGGAGTAGGGGAAGGAGTTAACAAGTTCCATGCTCATTTTCCATTCAGACAGAAGGTATTTACATATCTGGTATCAGATACTGATAACCTTATTCATGGTGAATGAGAAATCAGTGGAACCACTCGTGCAGTAAAGCGCTATTTAATGTGAGTGAGGAGAGTGAATCTGGCCTTTAGGATTTTGTTAGGCTGTTCCCCCAACACAGTTCCCTATGTACATAAAATGTATTGGCCACCAAATCTCATCAGAATAATCTATCTAAGAGAGAAGCTATTGATCTTGAGCCTTCAAATCCTTGATCATGAGATGCAGACAAGCAGCTACAGTCTAGTGGAATGCACATGGGGCTGAGAGTCAAAAGACCCAGGTAAAATCCTGGCTCTGTTGAAGTCATTGGGAGCTTTGCCAGGTATTTCAGTAGGGCCAGAATTTCACCATAGGGTCTATTCCTGACTCTGCTACTGAGGTGCTATTTGACTTGAGATGCTATTTGACCTTGGGAACATCAGTTACCCTCTCTGTAAAATAGGGAGGATAATAATGCTCACCCACCTTTGCAAGTACTATGTAAAGGCAAAGTAAAATTGTATTAAATCAATGGGTTATGAGCCTGCTTGCATAATCAAGAGTTTGTAGGATCAAGCCTCATTCTCTTTTACCAAAATGACCGATTGATTAGGTTTCACACAGATTACTTTGAATGTGAAGAAGCCTCCTTACAAGCCAGGACAGGAGATTAGTCAACAGCAGAGCCTCTTCTCCCCATGTCCACCTAGAAAAGTGGCAAAGTGAAGTAGTGTCCTTCCACTGGTCATTTCCACTCTTCTCAGCCATGCTTTGCTTCTTTTCAGGCATACTCTTTTGGCTCTGAGTATATCTCATCCTCTTATACCAGGTAACCAAAGCTGCATGCATTTTACTACATCAGAAATTCAAAATGATAAAGTATTACACTTTTTAAAGGATCCTTCTAAAGGTTTCTTGTTAACAAAGCAGTGATGCCACCTGGAGGCCACCATACAAATTCATATAAAAACGTATGAGACAGCTAGTGAACGTGCAGGCAATATTTCTCCCAAAGTTCTTTTCTTGTTTTATTAATGAGCTCCATTAGCTTCTTAGATGAAGCTGGCTTCTGAAACTGTGCTTCAAAGGGGAAGGACAATGTGAAGCACACAGCAGTAGTGGCATGAAACAACTTAATTACATTTTCTTATTCTGGTCATTCCTTTACACCAGGTCTTGCTGCAATCTTGGGTCACCTTCACCCAAAACTCTGAGCTAATATGACAAAAATAACCAAAGAAGTAAATGTGTTAAGCTACTTGCGCTGAGTCTGCAAGACAGTCTTACTCTTTTATGCACAGAATACCAGGTACAAGATTAGAGTGATCATAAATGTTTTCATAGCAGCAGAACAACAGCAGCCTCTTTCAAGGAATGTATTTAAATGGTTCCTTTCTTAACAGTCACACTATTAGTCACATCATATTTGCATCTATTAATGCCTTTGTTTTAAAAATATGTTTGCTTGTTGAAAACAATCAGAAAATAATTTAAAAAATAGGTGAAGGCAGTGTTGTTACTTAATTACATTGTCCTTACTCCCCTATGTCCTTTTATAATTAATTCAGCAGGAATGATCACATTACTTTCCATTGCACTGAAATTTAGGGATCTGTCATCTGTTTTCAGCTGGTCTGTTCAGCAGGATACTTGGCGGGGTTGCAGGCGTATCTTTATTGAGATCAACAGGTACCTTTCTAGAGAGATGCTTGGGACAGAAATTTAATTATATTCTAGCTCTCCTCCAAAATGAGATTTCGACTGATGGGTCCAACAACTTTCCTTGTATGGATGCAGCATTATTTTTATAAATAATCTAATACCACATTTGAAAAATGATAATATATATCAGCACACATTGCTATTCCAATCTTCTTGCAAAGGAACCATGGCTTCATTTATTCAAATATGATTCACAAAGCGTTCCTCTGCCATCCCTTCTCTTGTGCCTACCTGTGGTGACTCTTGATCATTTATGGAGGCAAAAAATGCCAACCAAATATAGGTCTAGAGTGACAGAATAAAGAATACAGAAAATGACATATTTGTAGATTTAGAGATATAGACAATGAGACCTGCTATGGAAAATGACACAATCCCAGGACAGAAATAGACAGGGATCACACAGGCTAACATTTGTGGGGTTATACTGTCAGTGTCTTTTAAAAAGTTGTTTCAGTGCTGTGATGAAAGGGAACAGTGATAATCATAATAATACCTAACTCTTATGTAACACTTTTCATCAGCAGATCTCAAGGTGCTTTACAAAAGTCGTGAGTATCAAAGTTGACTAGAATGACAGGACTCAGTAGGTTCATGTTGTCCAAAGGTGTCAATGAAAGGACTGAGTTCCCTATCTGCTTTCAGAACAGTACATACACAGGGTTAGTGTTCAAAATCCAACCCATATCCAGGATTTTCCTCTATTCTTAACTTAAGAACAACAAACGTAAGTTTTACTTTGATTTAGTTGTTTCTAGGACTTTCCCCTGCAAAGTATTTTGTCTCAACCTGTACCCATTCTTTTGACTTCAAGACTCTTCATATTTTGTCCTCTTGAGTAGGAGCTAATGAGGCCACTGGTATGGCTGCAATAAGTATCAGAAGAATAGCCATGTCCCTTGTCTGGTTCATAGAACCTGATATCCTGCTCCAGTGTCCTTTATGGTAAGTTAAATCAGAAAATACTGAAGTTCTGCAAAAATCAATGTGGTGTATTTTCCTGTCCTTGGATCCACTTAGGAAAGATGCAGGAGATGGTGCCTTCTCAGAAGGCATCATTTCCAGCAATTTTTCCTCAGATATTAGCTGGATCTAAACATTCTTAACTTTCCGATGACTTGGCAATCATGGAAAAGGGAATGCATTCACTAACTGACTGCATCCTGAAATAACCTCTGTCCTCAGATACCAAGACACACAGCTTACAGGAGGTTATTATTATATACAGAAGGTCATTAAACAATCTTTACACAAGTTAAATGGGTAGAGAAAATCTTAATTCTGAAACATTTTATCATAAATTACACAACATATATGAGGAGAGATGGGATGGGACGGGTCATTTATAGTGCAACTATGATTTTCCCAGTAAATAACAGAGGGAACGATTCAGGGCTAAATTCAGTGCTGGTGTAAATGCATATGATTCCAGGGAAGTCTATTGATTCAATGGAGTGGCACTCACTTATATCAGCAGTGAATTTGGCTTTCTGCATTTCAAGCCATCCCCAGTCCTGTTTCCCAGAGTCTGAAGATGCCTTGTAGTACAGAGCCTATGAAATTTCCTCCCCCCGCCCCCCCGCCATTTCATGGCAAAGTTGGTGCCACAGTGGAAATGAAACTTTGGGAACACTTCAACTCTTTAAACTCCCCATCTTCCCAATGCAATGATGATGACTATTAGATATCCATTACAAACCTGAAGTTGAGACATTCACAGTCTCAATTAGAAAGACCATTTACAACTAAAATGTTTCAGAATGAATACTTGCCATCCACATTGTGTGAAAGCAAAGTGTTTGTTGACTTTCAGTACCAGGACAGTTGTTCTGTGCACCTCTCTTGGGTCAGCGTACAGCTGTAAGACCTTTGACTCCAGCTGTTGTGTCTTTTGTACTCCAGAATTTATTTTCCTCATCTTATGATGGGAAGATTCTGAACATGTCCCACATGCTGTTGCCTAGCACATAATGACTCAAACAGCATATGCCAGAGGAGTTTCTCTGAAAGCCTCAATTGTCTGAAAATGTGCTTAAATCTGCGTGAAGGACATTTTCCCCTCCTCGCCCCAATCACTTATTAAATATACTAGCTTCCCTGCACTCTGCATGGAAGGAGACTGCCTTTTTACTAATGCTAAACATAAGTGTTAATTAGGCAATAGGAATTACACATGTCCTTTATATGAACCAAAACTGAGATGTCTCTGTGCTCCTATTAGACATTCACACACAGGTACTGTATCTTGTTGGCCAAATCTAACCTACAATCTGACACACAGTTGTTTATTTCTGATGTCCTTTTGTTGAATATACTGAAGGCCATGCATCAATTTTACTATATTTGCATGTCTGAGGAAGAAAACACACTCTACTGGTCTTGAATGGAGTCTTGAATTAGCTATAACACCGACCTGGGCTTTGGTTTCCTGAATAGTTTTGCAGAACAGCTCTTCAGTGCCCTCTAGTGGATGAGGAATAAAATATTTTCAGTGTCATAATTTCAAGCCATTCTTGTTAAATAAATCACCCATAAGCAATGACTCATGCTTCTGGGTCGAAAGGTTATTTTATTTTTTGTATTAATTATTTATTGGCCACCAATAGATTGGTTGGCATTGTACAAAACATAGAGGTAGAATTTGATATCTTTATCTTGCATCTAAGAACATACAGTGAAACATACCTTCCATTTATTTAGGCCAGGCCTGCACAACTCGTAAAACGGTGAGGGCCATATTACTCCAAAGAAAACAGTTGAGGGCCGACCTCTCCTGGCCCTACCGACCCCCCCTAGCACCGCCAAGCCCCCCCGAAACACAAAACCCCCCCAACGCCGCCCAGCCCCCCTGAAATACTCCCCCCCCAGCACGGCCCACCCCGCGGAAACAAACCCTCCTCGCGTAGCACTATCTCACTGTAACAGCAGTATTGAACCTTGGTAATATGTTATAGTGGGCCCCTAAGGTAGTATAATTAAGGTAAAAGAAAAATATTTTTTTACTAGAAGTAGAATAAGACCTCTTCCCCTCCCCCCCTCACTTTGTAATCAATTGCCCTGTTGAATGAATGAGATGTGAATGAGGAAGGTGTGGAAGGCAGCACCTCCAGAAAGATGCAACCCTTGGAGAGGGGATGGGAGCCAGACCAGATCAGTAGAACAGGTCAGCCACTGACTCCTCGCTCGCCTACTCAGCCCCCGGATTGCCTACTCAGCCCCCGCCACTGCCCGCCCACTCACTTGCCTCCTCAGCCCCCCCTTCCCCGCCACCAGCTCACCTGCCCTCCCACCACTGCCCCTTCACTCGCCTCCTCAGCCCCCACCCCTCCTCGGCTTGCCTCCTCACCCCCCACCACTGCCAACCAGCCTCTTCAGCCCTCCTCCCTCACCCGCCGCTTGCCTACTCACACCCCAGGGGTCGCACAGTGAGACCACCTACTCAACCCCCGCAGGCCGCACAAAGAGCCCACGTGGGCTGCATGTTGTGCAGGCCTGATTTAGGCCAACAAACTAATTGCAGTTTTAATCTTAGATTTATGTTTGCAAATATCAGTGGTCACTGATCACTCATATCAAAGAATTTGTCCGTACATTTATTATTGGGAGGAAGTTGTTCTTGCACAAGCTGCAGGTATTTTATGTTTCCATTCTGTTGTTAATGTGAACAAATGGAGAAAATCTTTAAGAAAATTGACTAAAACAGCCATTTGAGATCATTATAGCAGCCCTGCATGTATGTTGCAGAAAATGCTAATTTCCACTTCACAGCAGAAAGCGGAGTTCAAAAAGAACTAGGTGACCCATTTATTAGAATATGGCAGCTCCAAGACCAAAGGACAGATTAAAGCAGAAACACACAATAGACAGCAATGACAAAATGCCCTTATTGTTTTATGAATTACTAATACACTGCCCATGAATATTTGCTTGAGACTTTAGTCACAAACCTACTTAAACATTCATTGCAAACCTGTTTTATCTATTAAAATAAAAAGCCACACACTTTTCTTGAATGTTTTATTTCTCTTTCTTACTCATGGTTTAGTAAGAAATGTGTCTTCCTGCACGGAACATGTTGGGGAGGTGATTATACTACCATAATAAATAATAATCATAACCCTGAACACCAATCTGTTTTTAAAGTAATCTGGAGCAACCTGAAACGTTTCCTCTGTAGCACCACGATATGAAAATATCACAGATCTTTTCCAAGGTATCATATTCCTAATATTTTTTCCATGTACACGCTTTGCAAATTTATTTTTATGATGCAATGAGTGTTTCATTGAAGTTGAAACTGTTAATTTGATGCTAACTTTTTTCTCTTAAATATTGGGACTGGGAGAAGTGCTGTGTCAGAGTGTACCACCTTTGTCCATGCGAAATCTGTGCCTGCCTGGCCCTTAGCACAATATAGAGCAGCTCCAGCATTGCTCTAAATTATATTGGCCTTACATGGCTGCCTAGGAGCTACTGCACATTGTAGAATAGCTAGAGTGCAACAGCCATCCCCCATATCCTCCAAACCATCCCCAAGCATGCCCTTATCACAAGGCCTGTCCAGGAGGGCACTGTTCTGCCAGATGCTTGCCAGTAATGGAACCCCTGCATACCAGGTGTATTTCCCGGGAAGCCATTTTGTACCTGTTAGACAGGATCTACAGGGGGGGATATAGTCTGATCCTCAGTGCTGTACCTTTCTAAATAACTCTGGCACTCAGCACAATTGCAAGGGAAGACAGCAAACCAAGAGTGAATGGTTTCATAATGGTTTGTACACTCTTTGGGGCAGGAACTGTCTGCTATTCTGTGCTTGTACAGTGCCTACCACAATGGGGTCCCACTCTTGGTTGACCCTTAGGCAATACCATAATAAACATGATTTGTAATAATAACATTATAAGCTGGGTGAGACCTTGTTATGCACTGAGTTAAAATCTAAGTGAGCTAGGTAGGTGTAAACTCACCATTCATTTAACATAACATAAGCCCTACCTAAGACAAAAAGATGTGTGGGAACCCACACAAGAGCTTTTTTGTGTATTGTTTTCAGTGGAGAGAGGGGATGGAGAAGAGACAAGAAAGACCAAGGGCTTGTCTGCACTGGCACTTAACAGTGTTGCAACTTTCTTGCGCCAGGGTGTGAAAAAATACCTGCCTGAGTGCAGCATGTTTCAGCGCTGTAAAGCGACAGTGTAGACAGTGCGCCAGCGCTGGGAACTATGCCCCACGTGGAGGCGGGTTTTTTAGAGCACTGGGAGAGCTCTACACATGCCACGACTACACAAGCCACGGCAGCGCTTTAACAGTGCCAGTGTAGACTAGTCCTCAGAGAGTCATAGTCTAAAGAGTCCACATGGACTCCTCCTGAGGGTCGAAATGACAGTCTGGACCTATACATTGAATGCTTCCGCCGACGTGCACAGGCAGAAATCGTGGAAAAACAACACCGCTTGCCTCATAACCTAAGTCGTGCAGAACGCAATGCCATCCACAGCCTCAGAAACCACCCTGACATTGTCATCAAAGAGGCTGATAAAGGAGGTGCTGTTGTCATCATGAACAGGTCTGACTACCAAAAGGAGGCCGCCAGACAACTCTCCAATACCAAATTCTACAGGCCACTTCCCTCAGATCGCCCTGAGGAATACACTAAGAAACTGCACCATCTACTCAGGACACTCCCTACACTAACACCGGAACAAATCAACATACCCTCAGAGCCCCGACCAGGGTTATTCTATCTACTACCCAAGATCCACAAACCCGGAAATCCTGGACGCCCCATCATCTCGGGCATTGGCACTCTCACTGAAGGACTGTCTGGATATGTGGACTCTCTACTCAGACCCTATGCCACCAGCACTCCCAGCTATCTCCGTGACACCACTGATTTCCTGAGGAAACTACAATGCATTGGTCACCTCCCAGAAAACACCATCCTAGCCACCATGGATGTAGAGGCTCTCTACACAAACATCCCACACACAGATGGAATACAAGCTGTTAGGAACAGTATCCCTGATGATGCCACAGCACAACTGGCTGCTGAGCTCTGTGCCTTTATACTCACACACAACTATTTCAAATTTGATGACAATATATATCTCCAGATCAGTGGCACTGCTATGGGCACCCGCATGGCCCCACAATACGCCAATATTTTTATGGCTGACCTGGAACAACGCTTCCTCAGCTCTCGTCCACTCACGCCCCTTCTCTACCTACGCTACATTGATGACATCTTCATCATCTGGACCCATGGGAAGGAGACTCTAGAAAAATTCCACCACGATTTCAACAACTTCCACCCCACCATCAACCTCAGCCTGGACCAATCTACACGGGAGGTCCACTTTCTAGACACCACGGTGCAAATAAGTGATGGTCACATTAACACCACCCTATATCGAAAACCTACCGACCGCTATGCCTACCTTCATGCCTCCAGCTTCCATCCCGGGCACATCACACGATCCATTGTCTACAGCCAAGCACTGAGGTACAACCGCATCTGCTCTAACCCCTCAGACAGAGACCAACACCTACAAAATCTCCACCAAGCATTCTCAAAACTACAATACCCGCACGAGGAAATTAGGAAACAGATCAACAGAGCCAGACGTGTACCCAGAAGCCTCCTACTGCAAGACAAACCCAAGAAAGAAACCAACAGGACTCCACTGGCCATCACATACAGCCCCCAGCTAAAACCCCTCCAACGCATCATCAGGGATCTACAACCCATCCTGGACAATGATCCCACACTTTCACAGGTCTTGGGTGGCAGGCCAATCCTTGCCCACAGACAACCTGCCAACCTGAAACGTATTCTCACCAGCAACTGCACACCGTACCATAGTAGCTCTAGCTCAGGAACCAATCCATGCAACAAACCTCGATGCCAACTCTGCCCACATATCTACACCAGCGACACCATCATAGGACCTAACCAGATCAGCCATACCATCACTGGTTCATTCACCTGCACGTCCACCAATGTAATATACGCCATCATATGCCAGCAATGCCCCTCTGCTATGTACATCGGCCAAACTGGACAGTCACTACGGAAAAGGATAAATGGACACAAATCAGATATCAGGAATGGCAATATACAAAAACCTGTAGGAGAGCACTTCAACCTCCCTGGCCACACTATAGCAGACCTTAAGGTGGCCATCCTGCAGCAAAAAAACTTCAGGACCAGACTTCAAAGAGAAACTGCTGAGCTTCAGTTCATCTGCAAATTTGACACCATCAGCTCTGGACTAAACAAAGACTGTGAATGGCTTGCCAATTACAGAACCAGTTTCTCGTCCCTTGGTTTTCACACCTCTACTGCTAGAACAGGGCCTCACCCTCCCTGATTGAACTAACCTCGTTATCTCTAGCTTGCTTGCTAGCATATATATACCTGCCCCTGGAAATTTCCACTACCTGCGTCTGACGAAGTGGGTATTCACCCACGAAAGCTCATGCTCCAAAACGTCTGTTAGTCTATAAGGTGCCACAGGATTCTCTGCTGCTTTTAGTCTAAAGAAGTAGCTGAAAGCATAGTGCCTGACCTGAAGAAACCAAGGGAGAGTTTTGGGTGAGGGATGACGGCTGAAGAGAGTGCTCTTGGTGCTATGAGCAAACAAAGTTGTTTCCTGCTATTTGATTCTTCTGCATTCAGAAACACAGGATTTTGTACATTTTTTGTAAATAATCAAAACTGCATTAAAGAAATACCAGTCACCAATTTCTACTCCTAACTGAAACGCCAATGGCATTCCAAACTTTGACTAGCACTCAGGTCAGAAGGGGTAACAATAATAAAGGGATTGTTTATAACTCACACCAAGCCAATGTAAGTCTTTCTCCCCCTAGAATCATAGAAAATTAGGGTTGGAAGAGACCTCAGGAGGTCATCTAGTCCAGTGGTTTTCAACCTTTTTTTCTGGGGAGCCAGCTGAAGAAAATAGTTGATGCCTGCAACCCAGTGGAGCTGGGGCAGAGGGGTTTGGGGTTTAGGAGGGGCTCAGGGCTGGGGCAGAGGGTTGGGTGTGGGGCTGAGGGCTGTGGGGTGGGGCTGGGAATGAGGGTTCAGGGTGTGGGAGGGGGCTCTGGGCTGGGGCAGGGGGTTGGAGTGCAGGCTCTGGAGTGGGGCCAGGGATGAGGAGTTTGGGGTGCAGAAAGGTGTTCTGGGTTTGGGGGGGCTCAGGGCTGGGGCAGGGGTGTGGGAGGGGATCTGGGCTGGGGCTGGGGCTGGGAGTTTGGGGTGCAGGACGGGCTCCAGCTTTGGGGTGAGACTCAGGGCTGGGGCAGGGCATCGGGTTTGGGGTGGGGCAGGGCTCTGGGCTGAGGCTGGGGGCACCGCACAGAGCCCCATGGCCCTCCGCCTAGAAGCCAGACAGCTGCTGGCCACTTCCAGGACATAACGTGGTGTTGGAAAAGGTAGGTACTAACCTGCCTTAACTAGGCAGCACCGCTGACAGGACTTCTAACATCCCAGTTGGTGGCACTGACCACAGCAAGACAACCCAGCGCCTTACATTCTGTGACCCAGTACTTGGTCATGGCCCATCGATTGAAAAACACTGATCTAGTCCAACCCCCTGGCTCAAAGCAGGACCAACCCCAGCTAAATCATCCCAGCCAGGGCTTTGTCAAACTAGGCTTTAAAAACCAATAAGGATGGAGATTCCACCATGTCCCTAGCTAATCCATTTCAGTACTTCACCACCCTCCTAATGAAATAGTTTTTCCCAATATCCAACCTAGATCTCCCCCACTGCAACTTGAGACCATTGCTCCTTGTTCTGTCCTCCGTCACCACTGAGAACAGCCAAGCTCCATCCTCTTTGGAATCTCCCTTCAGGTGGTTGAAGGCTGCTATCAAATCCCCCCCGCCCCCGCCCCCCTTCTCTTTTGCAGACTAAATAAGCCCAGTTCCCTCAGCCTTTCCTCATAAGTCATGTACCCCAACCCCCTAATCATTTTTGTTTCCCTCTGCTGGACTCTCTCCAATTTGACCACATCCTTTCTGTAGTGGGGAGCCCAAAACTGGACGCAGTACTCCAGATGTGGCTTCACTAGTGCCGAATACAGGGGAATAATCACTTCCTTCAATCTGCTGGCAATGCTCCTACTAATGGAGCCCAATATGCCATTAGCCTTCTTGGCAACAAGGGCACCTGCAGACTCATATCCAGCTTCTCACCCACTGTAATCCCCAGGTTCTTTTCTGCAGAACTGCCGCTTAGCCAGTTGGTCCGCAGCCTGTAGCAGAGAATGGAATTCTTCCATCCTAAGTGCAGGACTCTGCACTTGTCCTTGTTGATCCTCATCAGATTTCTTTGGCCCAATCCTCCTATTTGTCTGCGTCATTCTGGACTCTACCCTCCAGCATATCTACCTCTCCTCCCACGCTTAGTGTTATCCGTGAACTTGCTGAGGGTGCGATCCATTGTATTATCCAGATCATCTAACCCAATAACCCTTAGCTCTTGCTGCTAGATATGTAGGTGTAGGGTTAAAATCCCACTGTCATTCCAAGCTGGGTCTCTTACAAAAGGGCAGCTACAACGTGGAATTTAAACTCCAGTGGCTTCATGGGGCCTGTTACAAGGACACTTTCACATCTCACTCTAGGAAGAAATGTGTTTTTATTCAGTCAAGAAATTACCTCCTACCATTTTTTGTGTGTTTCCAATATTCATACTGACAGTCACTTCTCTCTCTGATCTGGTATTAAAAAAAAATACAATGTAGTTAGCTTTACTCTTTTAATTAGATAATTGTTGTACAGTTTGTCATTATAATCCTTGGAGTGTAACATTTGGTTATTGTGATCACATTTTGTGGATCAGTTACTTATTCAGTTGATTTAAAGTGTTTTATAAAAAATAGGATCATGCATTTGTCAACAGATTTGTTTCACTCTGTGGAAGACAGAGAGGGTGATCAGACTTTGCTGGAGTCGTTATGCCTTTCAAAGGCATATGTATCTGGATGCTATGGGGAGCTTGCTGAAAAGTGCCCCTTGCTATACCTGTTCAACAAGTATAATCACCAGTACTCCCCAGGCCTCAGAGCAACTCTGTTGTTGCATAGGGTGGGTGAAGGCAGAACTATGGCCCCGGGGGGCTGCTAACACATTAGCACTAGCACCGATAGACCATCCCATTCTCATCTTCCTTGGTACTAGGAGCCAGGTTATGCCTGCCTGAGGGACAGCTTTCACCCCTTCTTGTATTTATCCAGATGGATGTATAATTTTGTCTATTGTGCTGAAATGTTAACTCTGTTACCAGTGTATCTCCTGTTGCACGCATGCATGCACATACACATTTACTTTAAAAAATATTTAGCTATGGCCAGATTTCCAGTGGTGCTAGGCAACCACAATTCCTATTTATGCCCACGGGAGCTGTAATTACTCAGAACCTTTGAAAATCAAGCCATTAGTGCTTAGATACTATGTAAGGGGCAACATAAAACAATCCTAAAAGAGAGTTGTCCTTACTTTCAAGTTATATTGTTATGATGTAATGATTGTATTATAGGGGTTTGTCATCTGTTGATTCACTGATACAGCAGGTCTTCACTCTTTTGGCTATATGCTTACTAAGCACCCTCATGGTTATTTTTGGTTTGAGAATATTTTTATGAGAGAGGCATTAGGTGTATATTCTGGTTTTCACTCAAACTGTGTACCATGTGGGAAAACTGACAGCAACTTTACAAATGTAAATGTGTGATATTGCCTAAGATAACCAGGTCAGTATAAACAAAACCAGAAGCGCTAGACTTCAGAGAGGCATATGTTCATCTCAGTGCATAGGGATTTACACGTCAGCACTAATTATTTTCTGTTTGACAATGTGATTGTGCCATTTTAAAGCTGGTGATAGGAGGTGCTTATTAGTACTTCAAGTAAGAGTAGAGATCAAAGCCACAGGTCAAGCTAGCTCCTTGCTAAAAGTTATATATACCAGAAACTTTCTAAATAAAACCAAATAATCTAATCTCCTCTCTCTTATGTCCTAAATAATTATGAAATCAGTATTACATTAGTAAAATTAATGGTATCCAGATCTTGCCAGTTATAAAGCACTTGGGCATGCTCAGCCATTCAGACTCCCTCTCGATAAGCTGAACATTCCTCCAATTTGAAATAGCATGTATCCCGTGCTTGAACAAAAAACAAAATAAACAATAGCTCTTGCTCAGCAGTCCCTAGCTCAAACTGGGAGACTGTTCTATCCTATACATTTGAGAGAAGGGAGTCGGTAATTTAAATTCAGATTCATCACTAATCTTTGCACACTAATAGGTGTGCAAATGTCTCTGAAGATAATCCCTGTTGGAAGAGTGCCTCATGCACAATTTTGAACCCGTGTTAAAATTGTTCAACTTTACTTGGCAATTCTATGTGTGAGAAACCACTCTGACGATGAATGTGATATAATGCCTTTGAAGAAAGATTTAACTGCTCATTAAGCAGATAATTGGAGGTACTCATAAACATAAGGGTCAGATCCTTGGACATCTGAGGGGGTGGAGAGAATAAAGGAGAGATTTTGACTCCCCCCTTCCTGGGTGCTCTACACTGGACTTTGACCTTAACCAATTGTTAATAACTTCAAGAGGCCATTACAGCGGGTAGGGGTCACATATGTGCCATAAGTCCAAGCCATACACTCTTTCCAGTCTTGCCATTATCCTGTGCGGAGGAGTCACACCACCTGAAAATCCCCCTATGTGATGGAAATCGTCTAGGAGTCTGATCTGGAGAGTTTAGGGCTGCTTAGCACCTGTGCCACAACAAAAAGCAGCCAGAACACAGCTAAGGATCAGGGCACTGTGCATGATGTGACATGTCACACTATCCTCATTTCTGTCTGGAAACATAAGACAGAGAATGGCTACTGCCTGAGCATAATGGAGACATACCAGCCCATAAAAGTAAGATTATTTGAATGTAGAGAATGTAAATATTTTATATGTATTGTAGGCAGAATGGATAGTGACACCTATAGTACAGTTGACTTGTGCTTTCCATTATAAGCCCTTGTTTATAATTATCCCTTTGCTAATAGCCCCTTTAATAAAATTCACTCATTTGGGCTGAAATTTTCCATGCTTTCCTGTTTGCCTCATGCTGAATTTTTGGAAAGTTTCACTGAAAATGGTTCAGTCATTTCTGGAAATGATGTTATGGAGAAATAAGTAGATTTGGCAATGTCAGTATTTTTTCACCCATATTTTGAAGAGCTTTAGTACCTTCGTACCCTTGAGCAGGAATTTGAAATTTGGAAAGAAAATACTGCTGGGGGCAGACAGCTGCCTTTTCCTGTCTTTGTGAAAATTCACTCAGATTTAGCTATGTTATAAGACTCTGAAAATCAATATTTGAACATAAATTTTTAGATTTTAAGGCCAGAAGGGACAAGTGTGATAATTTAATACGACCACCTACATAACACAGACCATAGAATTTCATGCACTAATTCCTGTATCAAGCCCCATAACGTGGTCAAACTAGAGTATGTATTTTAGAAAGCCTTCAGTTATGATTCAAAGTTTTCAAGTGATGATGCTTATTAACTATTTAGCATTACGATAGTGCCTAGGGGCATCAGTCATGGATCAGGGCCCCTCTTGTTTAGGTGTAGTACAAATGAGCAATAGAAAGATATTCCCTCCCCTGAAGAGACTGCAATGTAAATATAAAATGAGAGGTGACAGGAAACAACAGTAAACAGTATCAGCGGGGTAGCCGTGTTAGTCTGGATCTGTAAAAAGCGACAAAGAGTCCTGTAGCACCTTATAGACTAACAGAAGTATTTAAGCATGAGCTTTCGTGGGTGAATACCCACTCCGTCAGACGACAGAAGCACAAGGAAGCAATAAGACAATACTGGTAAATTGGTTAATTGCCCTTACTGTTAACATTTTGAGCCTTACTTCTGGTTTGAATTTGTCAAGATACAACTTCCAGCCACTGGTTCTTGTTATGGCTTTGCTAAAGTAAAGAGCCCTTTGCAGGCATTTATAAGTCATGATGAAGTCACCTCTTCACCCTCTCATTTATAAGCTAATTAGTTTGGAGCTCCTTAAAGAGACTGTGAGACATATTTTCCAGTCCTCAAATCATTCTTGTAGCTCTTCCCTGAGCTCTCCCTAGTTTTTCAATATCCTTTCTTAAGTGTGGAAACCTAAACTGGCCCTAGTACCGATAGTAGTCTCACCAGTGTCTTATAGAGATAATATAGCCTGCCTGTTCCTACTTGATACTGAGCTGTTTATATATTCAATGATCACATTAACACTTTTGGCTATAGCATTAAATTGGGAGTTCATGTTAATTTGTTTGCCCACCACTACCCCTAAGACTTTTTAAACTGTTTCCTACGAAACACACTCCCATCCTGTAACTATGCCCTACGCATTTTGTTCCTTGATGTAGGACATCATATTTGGTGCTAAAGTGCACATTATTTGTTTGCACCCAACTTTTCAAGTGATCCAGATTACTCTGTATAAGTGCCTTGTCCTCATAATTATTTATCATTCTACAAGTCATTATAGGCAATGATTTTGTATTCTCTTCTAGATCACTGATAAAAATATTAAATAGTGTGGGACCAAACACCAGTTCCCAAGAGACCCCATAGTAACACACATTGATGATTTCCCTTGAACAATTATGTGGGAAAATCCATTAGTTAGCCAGTTTTTAATTAATATATTAGGTACTATATTGACTGTGTATTATGTTAATTTTGCAACAATGTACCATCAGATGTAGAGTATACCTCAAATACCTGATTCCTCAACCAGTGTGTTATGCAGAGATCTTTCTCAACAGAAATCTTTATGAATATTTTATTGATTTTGCTACTGACACATTGTTTAACACTTATGTCACAAAATCTGTACTTTCAGTTTATTCAGACAAGAACTCCTTTGAGCTTTTAATTCTTATTCAAGGGAAAGGTTTATTTTGTTTGAATTTAATTTTATTATGAAAACTTAGCCTGTAGGTTTAAATAGAACAGGAATTTTTCTCCCTTGGGCAAATTTGCTTGGGAATAGGAAACTAAAAGAACAAAATGATTCGTAATTTTGCATAAGTCTCTGATCACCATTAAGAAATACAGCTTTTGAAGTATATGAAACTTGGTCTGCTTTAACAATGTGAATATGAGCGAAAGCTAGCATCTGTAGATTTCACTGGATCTTCTTTTTTTTGAGCAGATATTGTGCTGCGTTCATATTGCTGAAGGTGTGGTTCAACCCAAACAAGGGCCCTGTTATAATGACATTGTGGGCTCCATGTTCATTATATTCCTCAGACCAAATCTGCTCAATTGACAGTTAAAATACATTTTTCCTAATTGTCAGTCATGCAAACAAACTAGGAACTGAGAATCAAGATTAGTTCTTTGCTTCTCACATATCACTACCAGCAATAGAGATTCTGCAGATCACAGTGGATCCCTGTGCCGGCCCATTCCCTTCTATTAGGCTGTCAGTAACACTTGTGAAATCCCATTTTATTCAGCAGGTTTTTGAACATCCAACTGACTGGAACTTGGTTAACAATTGTGTAATAATGCTCAGGAAGGGCTAGAATCCATCTAAGCCATATTGACTATGCATAGACAACAGCAGTAAAATGGCAGTAAAAACCTAATTGTCTTACTTCAGTCATTGGATATGATTCTGAATATAAACAAGGAACAGACCTCCTAAGTAAGAAGGTACAATTTTTATAGTTGCTTTTCAGAGAAGACCTGCAGCAGAAGTACTTCAAATGCTGTTTTCTCACAAATCCATTAAAGAATACAATAGAAAGCATGAGATAAAGACTCCAATCTTGCAAACAGTCAAAATAATAAAGTATCCAAAATATAGTTCATCCTTTGTACTTCAAAGAGGATTGGAACTTGTGAGACATTTTATTTCTTTTCTTACAATCTGAAAAATACAAGTTAAGCACCTGCCCATTTCTCTGGGTCAAGGCAGAAAGTGATGTTGATATTAATTTAAATCACAAAATGTGATTTGAATAGCTGCGTTACATACCTCAATACCTCAACTACAAGGTTCTTAAAACAGCCTTTGTAACATTTTTCTGTTTTGTCTTTTTTTCTCACTCATTCTTGTTCCTGGCAATATTCTCCTCCCCTGGAGGCAAAGCCACCATTCTTCTGGACAGGAGGGTCCCCTCTTTGTAGCCCAGGGATCAGCAACCTTTGGCCTGGCGGGCCCATTTGTTTACCTGCTGTGTCCGCAGGTTCGGCCAGTCGCGGCTCCCACTGGCCACGGTTCGCTGTCCGAGGTCAATAGGGGTTGTGGGAAGCAGTGTGGGCCAAAGGATGTGCTGGCCGCTGTTTCCCACTGCCCCCATTGGCCTGGAACGATGAACCGTGGCCAGTGGGAGCCACGATTGGCTGAACCTGCAGATGCAGCAGGTAAACAAACCAGCCCGGCCTGCCAGCGTGCTTACCCTGGAGCGCCGCATGCCAAAGGTTGCCGATCTCTGTTGGACTTGTAGCCTATCAGCACCACTCTTTAATAAGACAGAAAAGTTACTGTTAAATATTACATGGCATATTGCTAGGTAGAAATTGATTCCAGGGTCTCCTGCATGGCAGTGCCAAGCACTTCCACAAATATCCTTAGCTGGTCTACCCACGTTTCTTTAAGGATAATTTTACTTATTGTGTCTTTGTCATTTAGCCTCACAGCACCTCATGTTCTTGCAATGATCTCCTGGAAAAACAGGATATTTGTCAAATCAAATCAGACCACTGGTCCATCAAGTCTAGCAGCATCTTGCTTCTAACACTGGCAAATGCCTGATACTTCATAGGAAAATGAAAGACTCCCCCATAGTGTACATGACCAGTTGTATAATACTGTACTTGGTGGGGAGAAATTACTTCCTGTTCTCTGCAGTCTAATAAGCTGAAGCGCAGAAGCATGAGATCTCACTATTCTTATTTTAACAGGTATATCTATAAATATTATTCCTGACTATAACATTTTTAGCTCCATTATGAAATCCAATTACAGCCTAGTGGAACAAACACAGTTCAGGGGCTCAGGAAGAATTGACTACCTATCCTAGTTCTGTCACTGACTTGTCCAGTGGCTTTAGGCATGTCAGTTTATCACTCCACATTAGTTTTCTCTTTCTTACTTATTGTATGGGAGTGTCATGAGGATTAATTAAAATATTTGCACTGTGTGTGTGTGTGTGTATGTGTGTGTAATTCACGTCTCATAAAATATATTTGCAGAAATAAGCCGCAGGCTTTATAAGTTAAAACCCACACCTTAACTTCAACCCAGAAACCAGCAGGCAGCCAGTGCAGTATATGGAGCACCAGCTTAATGCACTCTTGGTGTGATTACTATTTAACAAGCAAGCAGATGTATTTTACACCAGTGCCAGCTTCGAAATGGCCTTAAAATGTAGCCTTGTGTAAAGAGCACTACACTACACTACTCTAATCTCAAAGCAACATAGGAATGGCTCTATCTGTAGCAAGCAACAAAGAGTCCTGTGGCACCTTGTAGACTAACAGAAGTATTGGAGCATAAGCTTTCATGGCTGAATACAGAGGTAGGTATAAATATGCAGGCAAGAATCAGTCTAGAGATAATGAGGTTAGTTGAATCAGGGAGGATGAGGCTCTCTTCTAGCAGCTGAGATGTGAACACCAAAGGAGGAGAAACTGCTATCTGCAGCAATGTCCACATTCAAAAGGAAGAGTCATGACCTTCTTGTGAACCTGAGACTGGAAAAAAGCAGACTTGGCCACAGCTGCTATCTGCACACACTTAACATTTAGCATGACCCTCACTCCCCAAATTATAAACCTGAAAAACAAACCCGGGTGCACTTCCTCAAATCAAGGTAATGTAATCTCTGCCACTTTTTCTGCTTGCTTCCCCCAACCTATCACATTTCCTGCGTTGTATGGACTGAGTCTAAACCAATCCCCAACATCAGACAGATACTGGATAAATCACTCAACTGCCTTAGACAGATCAGACAAGACAGAAATAGAGAGGTGAATGTCATCAGCATAATGAAGACACTGGAGCGCGTGGACTAAATTCTACTTTCAGTTACATCATGTATATCCAGAGTAATCCCATTGACTTCAGTGAAATTACTCCAGATTTGGAGTATCTGGAATATCTCATCCATGTGGGACTAATGATACTTCAAGGTATGACCCTGAACATAACAGAAGTGACTACAAGGCTCTGGGAGCCAGGGTGAAGGAACTAGGGATGTATGTGGCATTCTCATTGGATCCTTACCCTTGACTGGAAGGATCAGGCAGGGATAGACACATCCTTGAGGTAAATATATGTCTGTTTGGATGGTGTCACTAGGAGGGTTTCAGTTTACTTGACCATGGAATCTTGCTCTGAGGACTGCTGAGCAGAGATGGGGTCCACCTGTCTAGGAAGGGGAAGAATACTTTTGGATACAGACTGGCTTACGTAGTGAGGTGGGCTTTAAACTAGGTTCAATGGGGGCAGGAGACAAAAACCCAAAGGTAAGTCCAAAACATGAAGATCTGACCGAAGGGTCATGGGAAATCGCAGCATGGACAAAGGACAAACATGACATAACAAAGAGGGGAAATCTAATAATCCTTTTAGATGTCTGTATATACTAATGTAAGAACTAGGGGGAATAAACAGGAAGAACTAGAAATACTAGTGAATAATCACAAATATGACATAATTGGCACCACAGATAACTTGGCAGGATAATTCACATGACTGGAATATTGGTATAGAAGGGAAGGGCTTGTTCAGGAAGGACAGGCAAGGAAAAAGGGAAGTAGGTGTTGCCTTGTATATCAAAGTTGTATACATTTGCACTGAGGTTGAGACAACTGGGAGGTAGACCTGTTGAAAGTCTTTGGGTAAAAAAATAAAAGGGGTAAAAAAAACAAGGGTGAAGTCATGGTAGGGGTCTAATATTGGTCATCTAACCAGGAAGAAGAGGTGGATGAGGCTTTTTTTTAAACAACTAACAAAATCATCCAAAACACAGGACTTGGTGATGGGGGACTTCAACTACCCAGACATCAGTTGAGAAAATAATACAGCAGGGAACAGATTATCCAACAAGTTCTTGGAATATACTAGAGACATCTTTTGTTACAGAAGGTGGAGAAAGTGACTAGAGGAGTGGCTATTCTGCATTTGATTCTGACAAACAAAGAGGAACTAGTTGAAAATCTGAAGACTGAAGGCAGTTTGAGTGAAAGTGATCATGAAATGACAGAGTTAATGATTCTAAGGAATCACAGGAGAGGAAGCAGGAGAATAAAGACAATGAACATCAGGAAGGCAAACTTCAGCAAACTCGGAAAATTGATAGGTAAGATCCCATGGGAAGAAAATCTAAAGGGGGAAAAAGAGTTCAGGAGAGTTGGCAGTTTTTCAAAGAGACATTAATAAGGGCACAAGAGCAAACAATACCAATGTGGAGGAAAGATAGGAAGTATGGTAAAAAGCCACCTTGGCTTAACCAGGAGATCTTCAATTACCTGAACTCAAAATAAAGAGTCATACATGAAAGGGAAAATAGGTCAAATTTCAAAGGATGAGTATTAAAAAAACAACACAAGCAGTTAGCGACAAAATGAGAAAGACCAAGGCACAAAACAAGGTCAGTCTAGCTAGGAATATAAAAAGTAACAAGAAAGCATTTTACAAATACATAAGAAGCAAGACGGGACATGATAGATCCATTATACTAAATTAGGAGGGAAAGACAATAACAGAAAACACAGGGATGGCTGAAGTGTTTCAATTTTCAACAAAAAAGTTAGCAATGATTAGAAGACTAACATAGTGATCATCAATGTAAATGGGATAGATAGGGAAATTACAAGTAAAGAATTACTTAGACGTTAGTTTTCAAGTTGGCAGAGCCTAACAAAATACATCCTAGAATAATTGAAGAACTGTCTGAAGAGATCTCTGAACCTCTAATGATTATCTTTCAGAACTTGTGGAGGATGGGAGAGATACCAAAGGGCTGGAAAAGAACAAATAGAATACCTATTTAGCAAAGGGGAATAAGTATAACCCTGGGAACTACAGACCAGTCAACTTAATTTATTTTGCTCCATAAAGATAACGGAGCAAATAATCTAACAATGAATGTATAAGAACCTAGAAGAAAATAAGGTAATAAGTAACAGTCAATAGGCATTTGTCAAAGACAAACGCTGTGAAACCAACTAATAGGCTTCTTTGATAGAGTAACAAGCCTTATGGATGGGAGAAAGCAATACATATCATATATCTCAACTTTACTAAGGCTTTTGATAGTCTCACATGACCGTCTCATAAACAAACTAGAGAAATATAACCTAGGTAAACCTACTACAAAATAGGAACACAACCAGCTGGAAAATCGTACTCAGAGTACTTATATAGTGCAGTGGTTCACATTTGAGCTGGAAGAGTATATTAAGTGGGATCCTTCAGAGATGTGTCCTGGGTCTGGTTCAGTTCAGTATCTTCAGAAATAACTTGAATAATGGCATAGAACATACAAAATTTGCTGATGATATCAAACTGGGAGGGGTTGCAAGCACTTTGGAGGACAGGATAAGAATTCAAAATAATCTTGACAAACTGGAGAAATGGCCTCAGTTAAACAGGATGAAATTCAACAAGGACAAATACAAAATACTACACTTAGCAAGGAATAACCAATTGCACAAATACAAAATGGGAAATGACTTTGTAGAAAGGAGTTCTGCAGGAAAGGATCTGGTGGTTATAGTGCATCACAAATGAAATATGGGTCAAGAATGTAATACTGTTGCAAAAAAACAAACATAATTCTGGGATGTATTAATAGGAGTGGTATAAGCAAGACACAAGAAGTAATTTTTCCACTCTACTCTGATAAGGCCTCAACTGGGTTGTTGTGTCCAGTTCTGGGCACCACATTTTAGGAAAGATGTAGACAAACCGGAGAAAGTCCAGAGGAGAGCTACAAAAATTATTGAAAGTCTAGAAACATGACCTTTGAGGAAAGATTAAAAAATTGGGCTTGTTTAATCTGGAAAACATAAGACTGAGGGTCCCCTCCCTCCAGCCTGATAATAGTCTTCAAGTACACCTCTACCTCAATATAACGCTGTCCTTGGAAGCCAAAAAATCTTACCACGTTATAGCTGAAACCGTGTTATACTGAACTTGCTTTGATACACCGGAATGCTCAGCCCCACTCTTCCGGAGCACTGCTTTACTGCGTTATATCCAAATTCGTGTTATATCGGGTGGTATTATATCGAAGTAGCAGTGTATGTAAAAGGTTGTTATAAAGAGGATGATAAATTGTTCTCCTTAACCACTAAGGACTGGACAAGAAGTAATGGTCTTAAATTGCAGCAAGGGAGGTTTAGTTTAGACATTAGGAAAAACTTCCTGTCAGGGTAGTTAAGCACTAGAACAAATTACTTAGGGAGACTGTGGAATTGCCATCATTATAGATTTTTAAGAATGGGTTAAACACCTCTCGGGTCTAGATAATTCTTAATCCTGCATCAGTGCAGAGGACTGGACTAGATAACCTATGGAGATCCCTTCCAGTCCTACATTTCTATTTCTACCCAAGAATTGAAATTGGCCCCCAGTCTCTCTACTAACTTAATAATCTCATGTAAATAAACCGGAGGGATTCACAACAAAGACCCTCCAATGTAGATGAACAACCACCCAAATGCTACCCTTTGGGATCTACCTGAAATGTTCCTTTGTAATGACAGCTAGAAAAGGTATTCTTCACTTCTAGATCAAACTTGTGTAATGTTACTGTTATACAGTTATGTTTCATCTTGGAGGTGGCTACACTTATATGAATTGCTTCCTTAATATAGTTTGCACCATCAACATGCACAGCACTTTGAATAAATGATACTTCATATATGCAAGGACATTAACTATTGCAAACTATTTGTCAGAAATTATAGCAAAGCCAGAGAGCAGGTTTGCTTAGCATGGAGCTAAAATTAGCTGTAAAATGAGGAACAGAAAATAAGTATAGGAACACAAGTTAGCTAATTATCAAATTCACAAGAAATGTAAGGGGCATTTCTCTCCCTAAAATACCAGGGAAAACATTCCCTCTGTATTATAAAAAAGGGCAGCTGAATAATTGCCAAAGCCTTTCCAGCTTGGTTTGCCACATTTCGGGGCATTTCAGTTGCTTCCTGATCTCACACTGGTATCTCCTTAAAAAAGGTATAGCACTCATTTTGAAAACAAATTTGCCTTTGTACAACACAAACCTGGTATTGTCTCACTGCTAATTCCTGCAAATGATAAAGAAATAAAGTAACAGGCTTTTAGTTACCTGGACCAGAAATCAAAGTCCAGCAACAGCACACAACATTAATAGCACTAAAGGGGTTGGATTCATTTTACTACCTGATGTCAGAAATGTATATAAAGTTTAATATGTATGTAAATATTAGACTGGCATCAATATCTGCAAGAAAGACACAGGAACCTTTAACACCACACCTGGCAGATAAGGAAAGAGAGGCAATTGCTTGTCGGCGACTACAGTGCATATATTAGATCTCAACCCCCAAATGTGGATGTGGCAGGTGGCTCGCATTGGAGAGGCTGATCACCCATCCTGTTGTTTCAGGGATGCTCCTTACGTGGTACCAAACATCCCATGAGCCTACCCAGTAAGGAGCAGCCTACTGAGCGTGAGCGGATTAGGCAAAAACTACAAGTTTTCAAGCCACACGTCTGCGGGTCAGAAGTTCACGGGGACAAAGCGCCACTGTCCTGTACCGTTCGGGCAATGGGGCTTCTTTGTCTCGAAACACAGCGGGGCTCCCGCGTGCTGCGGGCGGCCTTGTTCTGGCGCCGCTGGTTACAATGCCCAGCGCGCGACACCACGGGTCAGGCTCGGCGGCCCCTGCCCAGCCCACCGGGCGCCTCCCCGCCTGCGAGCGGAGCCAAGCGACCCCAGTTCCAGTGCTCGGCGGCTTTGCCCTGGGGGGGGGTTAGAGCCCCTCCGGGGGATCCACGCAACCGATCCCACTGGAGAAGGGGCCGGAGCTCCCGCTCCCCGGGCCGGGCTCGCACGCAGTGGGGCCAATGCGTCCCTAGAAAGAAGATTTCCCATTGCCCAGCCCGTTCCCGCGGGGTCCTGCCAAGAGCCCCTCTGCCCTTCCCATTGTATGCCGGATTTAAGCGGCCAGCGCGCGCCTGAACGACCCGGCCCGGGAAGGCTTCGGCACTTGGAAGGGAGACTGTTGGATGCACGATGGGTACGCGCCGCACCCCTGAGCCCGTCCCGCTATGGCCTGCACAGCGGCCAGTGGCTCAGGCGTTCTACGAAGACACACCCTGCCGCCGAGGACCCCTCGCTCGCTCGCAACCCGGCCCTGCCTGTCTCAGGCGCGCGCGCTCTCGTCTCTTCCTTTAGTAGCTCGGTGCAGAGGTAGCAGGAGCGGCGGGGCCGGAGTGGGCTGTTCACCATAGCGAGAGCGCAGCGCACTGAGCCCCTTCCCCTTGGGACACTCACACACACGGTGAGGGGGGGTTGACGATGGGTTCCAGACACAGGGGTCGGGAGGGTTTCCGTGAATGACCGTTGAACGGGGATAGGGGGCGAGCGGCGCCAGCAGGCTGCTGGTCACATGATGCCCGAGCGCTCTCGTCGCAGGCGGACAGAGCCGAATCAATTCGGTGGCGAGATCGTTGGGCGCGCGCCTGCAGGTGCGGCCCCGACGCGCGTCCTGGGGGTGGGTGAGGAAGGTTGTGGGTGCGCGCGGGCGCCCTCCCCCGTGTCCCCTCCGGCGGCCCGTCCAGCCATCCCCTTTAACGCGCTCTCTTTTCTCGCCTGTAGAGATGCCCTCGGCTACCAACAGCACTATGGCGAGTAGCAGCGGCAAAGTGGGGCCAGTGCCGGCAGGTAGCGAGGCCGCCCCGGCAGCGGCTCCCCCACAGGCAGTAGCGGCTGCGGGCGGCACCACTAGCTCGGTGCAGACCGAGGCCATGAAGCAGATCCTAGGAGTGATCGACAAGAAGCTGCGCAACCTGGAGAAGAAGAAGGTACTGAAGCTCCCCGCCCCCCCGTCTGGGCCCTGCCACCCACTCCCGTGTTCCGGCTTCCTCTGCTCCAGCCCTCCCCGGACTCATTGGCCGCACTTTTCCTCTCGGTGTCCAGGTTCCCTGCCCCGCCCAGGGGTTTCAGCTCCCCGGCGGCCTGTTGTTCTGGCTTACGCCGGGGCTGCGGAATCACCTTTCCCATCAGCCACGGCGGGGATTGGCCGGCCCCTGTCCCGCTGCGCGGGGAGCGAGGTTCCGGGTACCGGTGCTCCTGCTCCTGCCAGCCTGGTCCCCGCGGGACTGCTCGGGGCGTTCCCGGTGTGGGCCCGGCGGAGGCTCCCGCCAGAAGGTTCCAGAAGAGCGGCCGCCTCGCCCGGGGAATTCCTGTACCGCTCGGCCCAGCGCGCAGCCCTTTGTCCGCAAAGCCCAGCGCGGGGTGATGCGCGTCCCCCTCATGAGGCTCTTTGGGCTCGGACCCAGGCAGGAGGGGCCGCTGCTGCCCCCTTTCCCGTTCTCTCAGTCGCGGTCGGTGTCCCAGCCCCCAGTGAGACACCGGTACGGTGAACCTCAGCTCCCCTTCTCCCCACCCCTTTGTTCCTGTGGGCTGAGGGCTTCGCGTGCTCAGCCTTTGCGGAGGATGAATTGGGCTTGTAACCACCCCATGGAGTAGCGGCCCTCTCCCCCCAGGACAGAGAGCTGGGTGGGTGCGGGGCGATAGAATCTGCAGTCTGTGGGGCTCACGGACTGTGCACATGGAGGCTGAAGCTAACATGGCGGCGGTGAGAAGCAGTCTCAGCCTCTCCGAGGCAGCTGCATTGTGTGAACAGGCACTGGCAGCACAAAGCCGGGGCAGCCGGCCATCCTACCGGAGATTCCCAGCCCCTGGAGGCTCCCTCTGTATGGGTCTCGCAACCAAGACTCGAAGGCATCTAGGATATTATACTGTTGTGGGAACATCAGTTAATCTCAGAGGGTCTGTTTGCCTAAGGAGAGTGACGGTGTTGTGGTTATTTATCATTTCTATGGTACCAGTTGTGTACGTGATGCTGTGTGTCATATGGAACGTCCCACGCAAGTGGCCCTGTTCTCCAAAGCTTAATGGATAAATGTAATAGGACACAGGAGCAAACGTAAGTTTGAATGGTTATTGCCCCCCCTCCCCATTTAAAGCTCTGGCATTTTGGTAATACACTTGAGAAATCAGTATATTTACAGGATAAAACTTGGGATGCTACCAAAAAATTCTGACTTGCTGTAAGGTTAATCTCTTAATTCTACTTTTGTTTTTAATGTTTAAAAAAACATGAATTCAGTTATGAAATTTTCTGTTTCACTTTTATTTCAAGACAAAACTTGAAATATGAGTAATCTAGTTTGGGAGGAATTCACTATATTGAGGCTGTAAAGGTGACCTGCAAAGGGGCCAAAAATTCTACCTGCTTTACACCTGTATGCATGAGTACACTGCCTTTTTTTTTTCCTGTTAGAAATAGCAGTAATATTAAGTGTTCTCTTTTTAAAGAGAGCGGGGGAAGGCTTTTTGTATTACTTTAAAATATGGCAGGGGAGTTCTCTCATACTTTGTAGACAGACTTATAGTTGTATATGTAAAGGTGTGATATTAAACAGTTAAATCAGTGCAAGCTTATGTGTAGACAAAATCTTAGTCTTTAACTGAAGGTTTGGAGATTTTCAGTCAATTCTTAAAACTTCCCCCAGGAGTTTTAAGTGAATTAAGTAGATTGTAAATGGTCTGAATAAAAAACAATATCATAAATCTGCTAGTTTTCTGGGGTGGACACAACTTGAATTTTCAGTTAAAAATTAGGGGAGTGGGGGGGCAGGGAGGTGGGGAGAAGAGCTCTCCAGACCTTCTACCCTAAAACAAGCAAAAACTGCACAAGTACAGCATTTTTGCCTTTGCTGGTTACTTTTACCGGTTGCTGTCTATATGCAGCAGTTTCTAAAGTTTTAAAGAAACTTACATGTTAATAAATGTTTGTCTTTTAATGCAGTCGTTCTCAAGCTTTCCAGACTACTGTACCCCTTTCAGGAGTCTCATTTGTCTCGCATACCCCCAAGTTTCACTTCACTTAAAATCTACGTGCATACAAAATCAGATGTAAAAATACAAAAGTATCACGGTATAACTGAACAATTGTTTACTTTCCCATTTTTACCACATAATTATAAAATCAACTGGAATATAAAAATTGTACTTTTCAGTGTATAGCATGTAGAGCGATATAAACAAGTCATTGTATGAAGTTTTAGTTTGTACTGACTTTGCTAGTGCTTATGTAGCCTGTTGTAAAACTTGGTAAATATCTAGATGAATTGATGTACCCTCCTGGCAGACCACTGCATACCCCCAGCGTACGCATATCCCTGGTTGAGAACCACTGTTTTGATGGACTTTCTGGTAAAATTGTATGGAGAGTATCTTAAACTAGAAAGTTATAAGTAGAAGACCTCAGAATTCTGATACAAATGCATGCAATTTGGGATGTTTTAGCTTGTGAATTCCTCAGTCTCTGTTAGTTCCCTATACCTGTTATAATATACAGAGAGCAGTAGTCACTGCTTTAATTAAGATGTCATGAGCATTTCATTATAACGGCTTATTACTTTCTGAAACTTGGCATGGAAACTTCCCTCATAGAGGAGAACCACCTTTGAGTGGTTGTGGTGTGAATTGCTTTTGACTTGAGAAATTATTGTGTATTAGCACTATATTTTGCTTTTTTCTTGTTGCGAACAAAGTGTGCAGTTAAGATCAGGTTGCATGTGCATAGCTAGCTTAGCACTGAGCACAGTGATGAAAGTGTGTGAAGGGGACAAGAGCTCCTGCATGATTCTGAAGTCTTGCTGCAGACCTCATAATGTGCATAGGATAAATGGTTCTTGGATGTGTCAAGCCAAATTGTTAAACTATGGATTTATTTCCGTCTTTAAAACCTTTGATTTTTTTTTTGAAGTTTTGAAGATTGCGTGGCTAAGTAATCAGAAGTAAGGAAATGACAGAGGCTAGATATGCAATATTTATATGTGATTATGTATTGTTTGTGATCACATGCTGATTCTTAAATGCAGTATTTAAAAAAAAAATGTAGTTGTATGATCTAAATTTCTGAAGATGTTTTGCGTATAAAGGATAAGGTCAGAAATTATACAGAGTCTAGAGACAAGTGGATGAAAAATGTTAAATGTGAAAACGTTTGATAATGTGAAAGATTAAATGCTTTCACTAAAGGAGTTTGCAGGCATTCATCTAGAAGGACAATGGAGTTAAATTTTCAATGTTTATTAGCTAAGAACAAAGTAAAACTACAGTTGATTTGGTGACCTGTGCAATTTTAGATATTTAAATCTTAAATGGTAAGTGTGGCTTGTGGTCTAATAAGTGCACTTTTGCTGTAGAAATCAGAAATGCTACATCTTGGCTCAGAAGTCTTTTTAATCTCTCATTTTCATTAGCTGGATCTGTAAGAGTAAAATGATATTGCTAAACTCAAGTAGTAGTAATTTTGCAATTACAATACAGTATTTGTTCAAAATATGTTGAAAATAATTCAAGCTAGAAACTATAGTAATTGCAGGTATTTATACTAAATTGTTAGTGGTATTTGTTTTTAGTTCTGAAGCAAACTGAAAACAAGGAATGTTAAGAAAAGTTCCCAAGAGCCTAAGTTTAAAGGGGAATAGAAGAAACTTCTAGATGTATAAAGAAAGCCTGAGGGTGTGTTTTTACCTTTAAGAAAGATCAGGAATGCAGAATCTTGGTTTTGGACTTCTTGAAGGTCTCATGTGTTAAGAGCTTCCTTAGGTCTTAATTCAAGGGACGTTCTGTTGTCTAAAGTCTTTTCTTCCATCTGCTTATGAGTTGAATTAAATAGGTCTTAACAGTCTGAATAAAAATCACTTAAACCTCTCTTGACTTCACTTGCATGATGTGTGATGTTAAAATCCTACTAGTTCTGTAATTACTCATAGTCTTCCAGGAAAAGCAAGCTAGACCTAAATCTCAATTTCTGTTCTTGTGTTTTAATATAGAAGCTTTTTGTGGGGGATTGAGAGTGGGGTGAGAGCACATTTTGTCTCCATTTTACAACATGTGGATGGGAGAGAAACACATTCCCCAATTACTTCCTGCCTTTCAGTTCACCTTGAATACCACACACAACCAAAATTCACTTGCTGTGCTAACTGTGTGCCATTCTTATGAAGCTTTAGAATGCTTAAAAATATGAAAGCTGCTGTATTAAAACCATATTCTATAAACTGATAAATAGGAATAGTTTAGGTCTTATCTTCATGAGAAAGCTGTACCAATTTAGCAACAACTGTAGGTTTAAAATGAATTTGGTTAATCCAGTGCAAACAGCTACATAGACACGCCTTTTGATTTAAACCAACCTTAATTTGGCTTGGCTGAAATTAATTGGGAAATGGTTTAAACTAAAATAGGTGGCCATCCTGGGGTTAGCACTAATTTTAAAACAGATTTAAGTTAAATTACACCAACTTTGTCTTGTAGCCTAACTGTAGATGAGTCTAAATATCTTAGTGACGTTTGCCAGTATATATTTCACGAATGGTTCTACCATCCTCAGTAAGATAGAAATTTCCGTTGGAATACATCAAGCGGGTATTTCAGATTGGCCTAACTTTTTAGATAGTATTTGTCTCTCTACTTCCATTTCTTGATAGATGTGCTAGACTTGCCACATGAAATATCTGACTAACAATCAGTCTATACTAGGGCATTGTGATAAGCTTCTTCTGAAGAGATTTTATGGAAGCAACCATTGTTGCTAGGTTTAAGGCCTCTATGGTGATCAAAGTCTCTTCTCACTGCTACACTGATCTCCATGTACTTTTGGTGAAGCAGTTGCATGCTCTGTCAGGAGGGCTGTCAGTGTTGTTTCCTTGTGGAATAGCACTAAATCAGTCCCTGAGACTGTTGTCTTTTTTTTTTCCACGTTACTTTCTTTTGTTACTCGATATCCAGCATGGCCTGTCTTAGTACTGACTAATACTGTCCTGTTATTGCTCTGCACAACATGTTCAGAGTGGTGGGCCCAGTCCCTGCATTTGTTTTTTTTAAGGAAACAGACTCAAAGAAATGTCATCTAAAATGAAACTCAAAATTAGTTGTAATAAATGTGACTGGAGGTTTCTGTAGTGAAATTGTGAGTGGAGGCAGACTACGTGAAACCACAGCTGAATTCGTTTGTGTTGGAACCTCCAAATGGCAGCATGGATATACTAATTTTTGGATATATATTAAGTCCCAGCTCCAACCCTCAAAATTAAGCTCTCATACCTTTAAAAATAAATAAATAGTTTTATATTTAGAGGCGCTAGTTCCTTGTTTCATCTCATTGTTTCATTTATAACTATTAGATTTTTAATAGTATAGAAGTTATTTCTCTCAATGCTTGATATAACTTCTATTAACTAGTTATACATGCTCACTGAAGAGAAAATAGACTCCTTTTCTGTGAGTTGGGCAAAATATCTCAATTACTAGTGTAAGTAATTTTGCTGACTTTTTTTTCTTTGATGGAAGCGTGTGTTTGCCATGACATTTTAGAGCATCCAGCTGTCTGGACTGCTTTCCCCTTTAGATGACTCTTAAAATATCATATTTATGCTTTGACTCAGGATTAAGCTATTGATGACTGAAAGAGTCCTTTGGCTAGACTTAATGTGTGTATTTAAAGGACTGAAAACCAATAAAGATTGTACTTTGATAATGAACAAAGGGTAGCTCAGATCAGTAAAACTCACTGAGACTGCTTTATGTCGACTTCAGTCTGTAAACATCTACACTAAAATGCCCCTCTCGCCAATGTAAGTTTCCCACTACACTGACTTAATAACTCCATCTCCGTGAAAGGGGTAATGCGTAAGTTGACTCAGTGTCTCTGTAGACACTGAGTTGTTTACATTGCCTGTTGGCCCCCCGAGGCTGACCGGTCAGTGCCCCACAATATCCCACACTGCTAGTTAAATTGATGCAAGCCCTTCTGGTGAAGACACACACTGCTGACAGAAGCAGCGTGGACATTGCCAATTGAAGTAATTACCGTGGTAGCTGTATGTCAGCTTAACTTTGTAGTATAGACATGCCCTAAAGCAGTTGCTTTCAATCTTTCCAGACTGCTGTACCTTTTTCAAGAGTCTGATTTGTCTTGTGTACCCCTAAGTTTCACGTGACTTAAAAATACAAAAGTGTCACAGCACACTATTACTGAAAAATTGCTTACTTTCTCTATTTATTTTATAATTGTATGGTAAAAATAATTGGAATATAAGTATTGTACTTACATTTCAGCATATAGTAGTATATAAAGCAGTATAAACAAGTCATTGTCTGTATGAAATTTTAATTTGTACTGACTTCCCTAGTGCATTTTATGTAGCCTGTTGTAAAACTAGTCAAATATTTAGATGAGCTGATGTATCCCCTGGAAGACTGCAATGGATACGCATATTCCTGGTTGAGAACCATTGCCCTAAAGCATGAAGTAAGTATTGCTGGAGAAGTCAAGTAGAATGGTAAAACAAAAGTGCAGGTCGTGTTGGCTTGATCGTGTGGATAGAAGACTAGGGATGTCCAGATTGGAATAAAAATACTGTAGACAATGCATTGTATTTGTATTTCTGCACTGAAATTTGCTAGCAGTAGGAAATTCATCCTCTGGGAAGATATACAAAATATCTAGGTATATTTTGTCACCAATGCGCAAATAATTTACTGACTACTTCCCAGTAAGATTAATAGGCATTAATAGGTAAATCACTGGTATCCTTAAGTTAAGACATATACATGTATTGCCTTGCATATTCAAGAGTGATTTTATTCACCTAAGATATTAGATATTTTCAGTATCAGAGGGGTGGCCGTGTTTAGCTTTCGTGGGTGAATACCCACTTCATCAGAGTATGTGCCAATACTTCTGTTAGATATTTCCAGTTAATGGAATGAACAAATAATGTTCTTAAAAACCAATTCAGATAAAATGAGATTTTATATTTAAATTAGGGCTGTCGAGCAATTAAAAAATTAATCACGATCGTGCAATTAATCACACTGTTTAAACAATAATAGAATACCGTTTATTTAAATATTTTTGGATACTTTCCACATTTTCAAATATATTGATTTCAGTTACAACACAGAATACATCTACCCTGATTGAACTGGCCTCGTTAGCACTACAAACAGTAATTTTCCCTCTGTTAATATTCACCCCTTCTTGTCAACTGTTGGGAATGGGACACAGTCACCCTGATTGAATTGGCCTTATTAACGCTGACCCCCCCCTCCCCCACTTGGTAAGGCAACTCCCATCTTTTCATGTGCTCTATATTTATACCTGCCTACAGTATTTTTCACTCCATGCATCTGATGAAGTGGGTTATAGCCCATGAAAGCTTACGCCCAAATAAATTTGTTAGTCTCTAAGTTGCCACAAGGACCCTGCATTATTTTTACAGAATACAGTGTGTACAACGCTTAATTTATATTTTTGATTACGAATATTTGCCCTGTAAAAAACCAGAAGAAATAGTATTTTTCAATTCACCTAATACAAGTAGCGTAGTGCAGTCTCTTTATCATGAAAGTTAAAGCTACAGCTGTAGAATTATGTACAAAAAACTGTTTTATTTTTTAATGCAATGTAAAATTTTAGAACCTGCAAGTCTACTCGGTCCTACTTCTTGTTCTGCCAATAGCTCAGACAAAGAAATTTGTTTACATTTCCAGGAGATAATGCTGCCCCCTTCTTGTTTACAGTGTTACCTGAACGTGAAAACAAGCATTTGTATGGCACTGTTGTAGACGGCATTGCAAGATATTTACATGGCAGGTGCGCTAAAGATTCATATGTCCCTTCATGCTTCAGCCACCGTTCCAGGAGACAAGCGTCCATGCTGGTGACAGGTTCTGCTCGATAAAAATCCAAAGCAGTGCAAACTGAAGCATGTTCATTTTCATTATCTGAGTCAGATGCCACCATCAGAAGGTTGATTTTCTTTTTAGGTGGTTTGGATTCTGTAGTTTCCGCATCGGAATGTTGCTCTTTTAAAACTTCTGAAAGCATGCGCCACACCTCATCCCTCTCAGATTTTGGAAGGCATTTCAAATTCTTAAGCATTGGGTCGAGTACTTTAGCTATCTTTAGAAATCTCACATTGGTGCTTTCTTTGCGTTCTGTGAAATCTGCAGTGATGTTCTTAAATTGAACAACATGTGCTGTGTCATCATCCGAAAAAACAGCTATAACATGAAATATATGGCAGAATGTGGGTAAAACAGAGCAGGAGACATACTATTCTCCCCCACGGAGTTGTTACAAATTTAATTAACACGCTTTTTTTTTTTTTTAAATGAGCATCATCAGCATGAAAGCTGAATGGTGCCCTCTGAATGGTGGCCGAAGCACGAATGGGCATATGCATGTTCAGCATGTCTGGCACATAAATACCTTGCAGTGCTGGCTACAAAAATGTCCTGCAAATGCCTGTTCTCACTTTCTGGTGACATTGTAAATAAGAAGAGGGCAGCATTATTTCCTGTAAATGTAAACAAACTTGTTTGTGTTAGCAGTTGGCTGAACAAGAAGTACAATAGCAATTCTTTTTTTTTTTTTTGTTAATCATTTGAGTTAGCTGCGATTAATCGATAGCCCTAGTTTAAATGATGGTAAATGTTCACTTCTTGCTGATGTTAGTTAACAGAGTAAATCAAGATGTCATTTTGTAAATCGTTCTCTTTATCTTATCTAGTAGTATCTTTGCCTTATGCAGTAGGTGACCTTCTGGACTGTGTCTAAAACTAAAAAGAAATAACACTTAGTCTGCATATAGAATCCCGTTTGTGGTAATATGCATTTGGTTAGAGTGGCTCTTCACTGCATTGCAGAGGGCAAGGCTGCCTTCCTTTGACTTCACCTTGGCATGCTAAATATCTGGAAGCTTTGTGAGAAAGTAGCATTAAACAGGAATGACTTTTCTTCCAGTTTGTGGTGATGGAGAAGCCTGTATAAAAACGTTTGTTTCCAAAAGTTAAAACTCTTTTTGAAAGAGAGCTAGGTTACCAAATTAAA
The DNA here is from genome assembly GCF_003597395.2 of Chelonoidis abingdonii. NCBI lineage: Eukaryota > Metazoa > Chordata > Testudines > Testudinidae > Chelonoidis > Chelonoidis abingdonii. The sequence continues at coordinate 69,616,177 of NC_133772.1, forward strand.
TGGTGGTGGTTCATGGCAGACTTTTCTTTTTTGGTGGTCAGACATTGTGCGACTGACTGGGCCAGGAGTGGCCAACCTGAGGCTGAGAAGGAGCCAGAATTTACCAGTGTACATTGCCAAAGAGCCACAGTAGTACGTCAGCAGCCCCCCATCAGTTCCCCCTGCTCCCAGTGCCTCCCGGCCACTGGCAGCCCCCTCGATCAGCTCCTCCCAGTCCCTCCCTGCATCTCCCGATCAGCTGTTTCATGGCATGCAGGAGGCTCTGGAAGGGAGGGGGAGAAGCTGGGGCATGGCAGGGGAGGGGGTGGGAAGAGGTTAAGTGGGGGCAGGGCCTGTGGCAAAGCCAGGAGTTGAGCAGTGAACACTCCCCTTCTTCCCCCCCCCCCCCACACATAAGAAAGTTACACTTGTAGCTCACCCCAGAGTCAGAACCTAAACAAGGCTGCATACTTAGCTTCCTGAAGAGCGACATGGCCACCTCTGGACTAGGCTAACTGTAATGCTCAATGCTGTTATTTAAGATGCTGCATCCAAAAAAATATTAATTAAAGATATACCTATCTCCAGAACTGGAAGGGACCTTGAAAGGTCATTGAGTCCAGCTTCTTGCCTTCACTAGCAGGACCAAGTACTGATTTTTTTTGCCCCAGATCCCTAAGTGGCCCCCTCAAGGATTGAACTCACAACCCTGGGTTTAGCAGACCAATGCTTAAACCATTGAGCTATCCCTCCCCCCTCCTAAAGTTTGAGCTAGTACTGAACACTGTTGCTTACCTCTTAAATGGTGGTAGACTATTAGAGCAAGAAGCAAAGGTGTTTTACTCCTACCTGACTAATGGTCTTTTAGGTATAGTTTAGTGCTCATCAAAGTATCTTCCGATCTGTCTGTTGGTAACTGGCTCACCTACTGTGTCCCATTGTTGTGGTTTAATTTGACCACAGTGGTATGGTTGCTAGCTATCACTCAAATCAAACTCTTGGCCAGGCAGCATTATATTATTGGGAGTTCAGGAAATCCTTAGTTGGAGAATTAATTTTCTGTGTCAGGGCTAATGTTGAACACCTTTTCCACCTTTTCATTAAAAAAAAATTAACTACTTTGCCTTTTTTAATTGTAGAGTTTTGAGTAAAATGGGTTGTTTTGGCAGGAGGTGACTTAGATTAATAGATTCTAGGACTGGAAGGGACGTTGAGAGGTCGAGTCCAGTCCCCTTCCCTCATGGCAAGTCTAAATACTATATAGACCGTCCCTGATAGACATTTATCTAACCTACTCTTAAAATAGCTCCAGAGATGGAGATGGAGCATGAGTGACTGTAACTATCTGTCTGGGGCCACTGTCTATAATTTATCTTGCATGGTAGTTTGCATGTTATCCTTACTTTCACAGGCCCACAGCTTTCCAGAATAAATCCTTTGGGCTGAACTCTTCTGTGCTCAGTTTCTGAAAGTGAATTGTTTCAGAAGATTTCACTATCTGTTTTATCTTTCAGTCAGAACTTTGTCACTGTCAGCAAATGATGGTTAAAGAAACTTTAAACCTAGAACACAATCATGCTATGGCATTGGTTTTTCTGCCCCTCCTCCCTCCCCTCCTTTTGTGCCTTCCTGTTTTGGTTACTATTAGTGATTCCTTTTGATAGCTTTAGTTGACTCTCGAATTTAAAAGTGACAGGACATGAAGTAGTGGTTGAATCCAGATCTCCAAACAGCTTTTCATAGGAACATGAAATATGCTCAGTCATATAGAAATAATGAAAATTCCAGAAATACGAATACATTGACTTTTAGGTCTATGTAGACTTGTACTAAATCTTATATGTAAGCAATAGAATTTTAAGACCAAGTTTGCTGTTACGAGGTTGGATCCAACAGGCCTTTTTCCTGTATTTAATAACTTTAAAGCAACTATTAGGTCACATTTAGCCAAAAACATACATGTAGTAAAAACAAGCTTTTTTTTTAAGTTGTTACTGCAAAATCAAATGTTTGTCAATTTTTAGAATTCTAATGGAAATGGTTCTTTTAGACAAATATTCCCGTTCCATGGACAAATATAGTAAAATTGTGCAAGTCACTGAAAAATAAATTACTTTGAAAATTCTTCCAGTTATAATAGCCTCAGATGGTATTAAATATGGAGCCAGGAAAATTTTAAGATTTAACCTATATTACCTTTTACAATGCTTCCATCTAAAGCAGCATTTTTCAGACTGGAGTCTGCAGACCCAGGGAGGTCCGCCAGCCCCACTGATCAACTCCTCCCCCTCCCTTTGAGTGCCTCCTCCATGCTGGGGAACAGCTGTTCGGCGGTGTGCTGGGGGGTGGAGGAACGAGGGAGGCACTTGGAAAGAGGAGGGGCAGTGGTGGGAGGAGGTGGGGTGGGGATGGGGTATTGTGGGTGGGTGTGGGGTTGGGTCTGAAAATTTGTAAATCAAAATGGGGGTCCTTGCATTGCTAAAGCTGCTGATCTAAAACCAGTATCCCCAATGTTGGCTTCACTGCCTCTAAGTGAAGACAGAGAGGTCCTTTGGTGTCAAAAGTTTCATCGTGGGTTACCCACAGATGTAGTGCTAAGTAGTAGGGTTAGTGACAAAATATAAAAGGGGGAAACATTCACTGGAAGTTTTTGTCCTTTTGGGACTAACTTTTCAGTAATATGTTTTGATTTTTGTAGCTCTTCTCCAACCTTAAATTCAAGTGACTAAAAATAGTTTTGTGTAGTATTAATCTTATATTCCCAAGATATGTGACCTCTCAATTTTAAGAACAACTGACGAGTGACTAAAATTAAAAAGCCCTGTTCTTTAAAATAGATTACAACCTGTAACTAGAATATTCTTTGCAGTGATTATCCCCCAAGAAAATTGAGTGTTATGAGTTTTGTGGTAGTCTTTTTGATATTATGGCTATCAGGATATTCTTTGGGTTTTTTTTAAACAAAGTTTTTACTTGAATTTTGGTTGTTCAAGGCAAAATCTTTCCCAGTATATTGTATTTCACAAACATTAATCTGAATTGCGTGGGCAAGCACACCTTTTAATGTCTGTACATTTTCTTAGTCTTCAAAGCTTTATAGGAGGGGTGGCCAACCTGTGGCTTTGGAGCCTCATGCAGCTCTTCAGAGGTTAGTATGCAGCCCCGACTCCGGGGCTGGAGCTGCAGGTGCCAACTTTCCAATGCTCACTGTTCACCCCCTGCCTCTGCCACAGGCCCTGCCCCCACTTCACTCCTTCCCCCAAGGCCCTGTCCCTTCCTGCCCCCCTCCCTGAGCCTGCCATGCCATCGCTCTTCTCCTCACCCCCCAGAGCATCCTGCATCCTGTGTGAGGTACAGGGAGGGAGGAGAGGCGTGGATTGGTGAGGCGGCTGGCAAGTGGGGCAGGGGAGCTGATAGGGGACTGCTGACATAATACAGTGGCTCTTTGGCAGTGTACATTTGGCAAATTCTGGCTCCTTCTCAGGCACAAGTTGGCCACCCATGCTTTATAGCAATTGGTAAAGATTTTAGTGTTGATTAAAGTGTTGAATCCATAATTACAAATGGCTTTATAATGAAAGCTGGTTGTTATTTTAGGTCTCTGTAATTGTCTTGGGATGACTACCTTGTTCTAAGAATTGCTCAATTAATTCTAAAGGCAGAAGGGAATTTTTGAAGTTTGAAGAGAAATTATCATTTGCCTTGAGTTACAGAGCACTAAAAAGCAACAGAGAGTCCTGTGGCATCTTATAGACGAACAGATGTATTGGAGCATAAGCTTTCGTGGGTGAATACCCACTTCGTCAGACACATTCACCCACGAAAGCTTATGGTCCAATACATCTGTTCATCTATAAGGTGCCACAGGACTCTTCGTTGCTTTTTCCAGATCCAGACTAGAACGGCTACCCCTCTGATACAGGCCACTAAAAATTACTGCAGTTTGAAATACTAACTCTTGTTGACCATTGTTTGTCTTCTAGCTCTTATTAATTTCTACCACTTCAGACTTTCCATGTAATCTTCTTTAAACTCATGCACTTGGTTGTCTCTAAAGAAAATAAGTTGTATTTAAGCAGAGGGTTTTTGTGGCAGAGAAGCCCAGTCCTGCTCTTAGTGGTGTCAGGAGGAATTGTCATTGACTGGACAAGCTCGCTGAGTGAATAATTGTTGGTGCATTTAGTATACTGGATGAGGTATACCCCATATCATATGGAATGTGTAGGATCCATTGATCTTGAAAGGTATGTTTAATCATTATAGCAGTGGAGATATGTCTGCAGATTTGGATCTGTTATGGCAGGGTTTAGTGCTGCTTTGGGTTGTGGTGTCCTGATCTGTGGGGAACTTGCTTCTGATGAGCATGGAGAAGTTGGGGGGTTGTTTGGAAGGCCAGAAGAGTGGGTTCAGGAAAGATTCTTTTTCAGGATGGGGCCCCTATAAAGTATGAGTTGTAGTTTGATGCCCTGTGTGTGTTTCAGAGTGGGCTTTTAGGTGACAACAAGGGCTGTGGTGGTCAGTGGGTTTTTTCCCCTTATATTGAAATAGGCTCTTTTGAGGTATTTTGGTGGCCTGTTCCATGATTCAATCTACTTCTCTGGTGGAGTGTCCTTGTTTGGTGAAGGAAGTTTTAAGTGTGTTATGGTATATATCCTGGACTGACTTCTCGGAGCATATTCTGTGGTATCTGAGTGCCTGGCTGAAGATAACAGCTTTCTTGGTGTGTTTAGGGTGTCTAAAGGATTTATGAAGGTAGTTATGGTGATCCGTGAATTTGTTGTATATAGTTGTTTGTTTGTAGGGTTCCATTGTTAAAGCTGTTTATGATATCCAGGAAGTTGGTGCTATGTGGGAATGTTCCTGAGAGAGTTTAATGGACAGGTGAGGGTTGTTGAACTTGTGGTGGAAATCTGTGAGGTAGTTTAAGCTGTCTGTCTAGAGGAAAAAAATATCTTTCATGGTTTGTGGCGCATTGATCCAGAAATTCTTTTCAAAGGTAGACCATGAAGAGGTTGGCATATTGTGGTACCATCCTAGTACCCATGGCTTTTCCCATGGTTTGGACAAAGTGTTTCTTGTTGAATGTAAAATTGTTGTGTAAGGATGAAATGCTTGAGTTTGGCAATGTATTTGAGGTGTATATCTGAGGGTTGTCCATTGTCTTGTAAAATTTGAAGCAGGCAGCTATGCTGTCATTCTGAGGGATGTTGGTGTATATAAGGAAAGTATGGATGTGTGAATATCTGTGCACAGCTAGCTTAGCACTGTGCACAGTGGTGAAAGTGTGTGAATGGGTACAGATAATCCAGCTTCAGTACGTACGGATAATTCAGTTCCAGCTCAGTCTTGATTGTGCTTTTTTTTTTTTTTGCAAGGTTTCCTGTTTTTATTTTGTTTTTCCTCCAGTGGGTGAGAGCATGCGATTTTTTTCACTTCTGAGGTGGTCCCTTCTGGAGTATGTGAGGTGAAGTAAGTGGTTACTCAGTTTCTCTGAAGTGTGTCTGCAGAGCTTGTCAGCATATTTGGAGTTGTATGTAGTGGTCAGAGGGTTATAGATTGGGCCCTACCAAATTCATAGTCCATTTTGGTCAATTTCACAGTCATAGGATTTTTAAAATTATAAATTTCACAGTTTCAGATGTTTAAATCTGAAATTTCATGGTGGTGTAACCCTGGGGGTCCTGGCCCAAAAAGGGATCGTGAGGGGTTTGCAAGGCTGTTATAGAGGGATCGCGACTTTGCCACCGTTTCTTATATGCTGCTTCTGGTGGCAGCGTTGCCTTCAGAGTCGGGCAGCAGGAGAGCAGGGCTCCTGGCCAGGTGCCCAGCTCTAAAAGCAACACTGCCACCAACAGCAGCAAAGAAGTGAGGGTTGCATGATATGGGGTTGAGGGGGTCATCACTTTTTGGGGGAGCAAGGACAGCCTTATGAGTGGGCAACTGACTGTGGTCAAGGGGGTGCTGTGGTCACTTCAATCTCTGAGGGCTGGGCCTGGAGCCGCAGAGGGGCCAGGCTGGGGAGGGATGGGACTTCCTCTTGCCCTACACAGGGTGCTCCCTAGGACTGGTGTCAGACCCACCTCTGGGAACCTCTCCTAGTTGTTGGAAGGTCACCCCTGCTTCCTGCCTTTATCTCCCTCGTGAAAGCTAGAGTCTGGCATACAGTAGGAGTCCCCAGCTGTGATGCCCGCAGCCTTTTCCCCTCCCATACAATAGCTAGATTTCATGGTCTGGGAAGTATTTTTCACAGCTGTGAATTTGGTAGGGTCCTAGTTATAGATGGTTACAGAGGGTGATGTTTTGATTCTTGCATTTGCTCAGGAAGTAGATGTTACTGTTAAAGTTTTGCTTCCTGTGTCTTCATGTTGTAGAGCAGGAGTTTTCAAACTTTTATGCTAGGACCCCTTCTGAAAATGTTTCACACTGTGATGAGCCCCTCCAAAAAAGTGATCCCTCCCACCATAACGTGTCACCCTTTCTTCTGGCGGTAGCACTGCCTTCAGAGCTCAGCACCTGGCCAGCAGCCACCATTCTCATGGCCCCCCTATAATTGTCTTGAGACCCCCTTTTGGCTCAGAACCCCCAGCTTGAGAAACTCTGTTGTAGAGCTTCCATTTCAGATGGCTAAATTCAGTGTCTTCTATGTTGATTATTAATATCCTGGAAATGACATGACTACAACTATACTGCATGCAACATATTGTGAATGTCTTATCAGTTTCATGTTGTTAGCTTGGTGCACACCAGTCCTGGTTTAATAATCTGGTGACCAATAAGTTTATATGCCCGAGGGGGGGAAGATGCTTTTGGAGTAGGGGGAGGAAATGGAGGAAAGAAACTCTTACAAATCTAAAACTTTATTTTAGAAAACAGCCTTACCAAGTAAAGTGTAATTATCTGTCAAATTATTTAAAGAACTCAAGTTTAAAAACAAACCAGTAGTTAAGAACATCAGCTTGTTCAGTGCTCATAATATAAGTAGATTGGCCCTGAAGCCTGCATAGCTGGCCGTGGGAAGATCCTGTGCTGTCCTGTCCCTGCTGCCAGTGTAGAGTATCTGGTTGGGGCTTCCCTTTATACTGTGTGTCTCTGGCTACTCTATAGGTATCTCAAAGTTATGTCAAAGCTGCACTTCATGGCACTGTTGCACACTCTCCCAAGCTGCACTGTGCAGTCTGGACTAATTCTTAAACATTAAGAAATGTTTCATTACAACTGTCATGATCTGGCACACAACTTATTAAACTCTGGGATCTTTGAGTTACTAGTACAACCCTTTTAGCCCCTCTAAGTTTCCTCTCAGGACACTTGCCTATAACTATCAGGCGATCCTGGCTGCTTGTCATAACTCTGTTTTTGGGACCCTGCAGGTCTCTTCACAACTCTGATTGACTGCCTCTGACTTCAGAAAAAAATTTGGAAAAAAAACCTATTGAACTTTTATTTAACCAGAATAAACATAACAGCAGCTTTCAGTGGTCCTTCTGCTGCTTACTTGCAGAAGGAAAACCTAATATTATAAGAGCCTGGTAGTACTTCCTGTCCTGATTGCAGTCTGGCTCTACAATCCCCTCAGTCATCCTGTTCCCTCTCTCCTCAGGAGCCAACTGATGACCCTTCAAATTCAAAACCTCCCAAGTTGCATAGGGGCAGTCTAGGTAGAGCTTCAGTCGAGTGTCCAAACTTCTGTGTATCCAGCAGCATACATTCTTTTGGTTTGTCTAACGTCATACTCTATCGTAAGATAAGTGTTAGACAGTTTTGCTTAACATCTCCCATTGTACAGGTTAACTACACCCAAACCTTAACTCTGACCCAAAGTAAATCGATTTCACCAGTATAAATACAACATACTATCACTGAAAAATAAATGTTATATGTACGCATTGAAGCATGTTGATCAGTCTCAAATCATACCATATAGTCATTACATAAATTAGTATATAAACATTATTTGCAAGAAATGGCAGAACACTTTGTTGAAAAACTGTTATAAATACTTTGAATTTTAAACATGAAAAGAGATTACTTAAATATTAAAATCAAGATCACAGAAATAACATGGGTCAGAGTTTTGGCAGTTTTCTTTTTGACAAAATAGGCATTTCTTTGATAAGTATATTTATTATGTGGCCAGGGTATCAGTTAGGACAGGGGTGGGCAAACTTTTTGGCCTGAGGGCCACATCTGGGAATAGAAATTGTATGGTGGGGCATGAATGCACACAAAGTTGGGATTGGGGTGTGTGTGAGGGGGTAAGGGCTCTGATTGGGGGTGTGGGCTCTGGGGTGGGTTGGGGATGAGGTGTTTGGGACGT